>NW_024412395.1:7555236-7784615 GCF_014898765.1 Herpailurus yagouaroundi | reverse complement strand
GATTCTTCCTCCACAGACAGAGCAAAAGACAGCATGTGAAAAACTAAGAGAGCTCTGAAAAGAATCTAGAGCACCTAAATTATTCCTTCACCACTGGCCAAGAATATCACCAGGGAGGAAGAATCTCACACACACACTCACATGCACACACACAATTACATACATACATGTATATATACACACAATTATGTGTACACAGGCATACATATATACACAATTATATACATTTATATACACACATACACACATATGTATATACATGCATATGCATATGCACACATATACACATACATATATGTTTTTAAGTAGAATTTAAAATTGTGGAATTATGGGGATGCCTGGGTGGCTCAGTCAGTTGAGCATTTGACCCTTGATTTTGGCTGAGGTCATGATCCCAGGGTCTCTCTTCGTCTCTCTTAAAAAAAAAAATAAATTATGTTAGTGTGATTTCAGTCATCATCAGTTCCTTCTGTCTTCTTTAAGCCATTAATGACTTTTATTTTATAAAAATTCAGATCGCTTGGTTCCTTATGTGACATGTCACTCAAACAATGGTGTACTTGTATTTAAAAATTGAGCAAAATAGAAAGTAGGAGCCAAAATATAAGAATCAAAAAGGAAGCCTGACTCAAGGAAAGAGAATCAACCACTGTGGATATTTGACAAACATGAGGCAGCCGTGGAGACAGAGCAGCAGAAGTGTGGATAGATAGCTACAGCAGATATGTCCGCCATTGGAAAGAGGGAGCGCTGTTTCCGGTCCTGCGAACGCCACTCGTTCGGTGTCATTCCAGAGTGTGGCTCACAGTAACCTTCCTCAAGTCACAAATTCTCTGTGTTGAGATCTCATGACCTCTGCTCCTTCTTCCCTTTTTCCTCTTTCCAACAGTGCCTCGGCCAGAGGTAGGCTGAAGACACAACGTGGCACGTAGGAGTGTTTCCTTCTTCACCTCCACTTATTTTAAAATGGGGTCAGCATGGGAGCACCCCCTCCTTTTCCTTTGCACCCCTCATTCCTTCCTGCGTTGTTGCATGGCCATTTGGGCACCAACAGTCTCCCCTGTAGGGAGATCTGAATCCCGAAGGCCCGAGTTAGCACTTCGAACCTTCTACCTCATTTTTTCCCTCCGGTATCACTATGTTTGGAAAACAATCTTCAAAGCATGACATTTGGAGGTGGAAACATATCCATATTGCGGTGAGGATGTGGCTTTCGCATGGATGGTTTTATGGTAGCTTTTGTGGATTTTAGCAAGCTCATCATAGGATGAGCAGTGAAACAGAAATGGCTTTATTCAACTCTCTTTACCCAGAAGTCCCATACCTGTGAAGCCTTTGGTGCCCAGGTTCAATACAAGCAAACAAGTGTCTCTTAAAAGTTGGTATCTTAGTGAGCCTTTTATTTTCATTTTTGGGTGTGCTGTATTTTCAGTACTACTCATAGAAGAAAACAACTATACAGATAACAATGAGCACAAATATCTCAAGGGTCAAAGTGAAAGTATTTTCTAATATTTGCTACTTTATGTATTCAAGACCTGCAAGTTTTTATTACTATTATTATTATTATTATTTTACATTTTTTGAGAGAGAACATGAATGCATGAATGGGGGAGAGGAAGAGAGAGGAGAGAGAGTCTTAACCTCCATGCTCAGTGTGGAGCTTGACACGAGGTTCGATCCCACGACCCGGGGATCATAACCTGAGCTGAAATCAGCAGTTGGACACTCAACCTCCAGAGCCACCCAGGTGCTCCAGGACCTGCAAGTGTGTAAGGGGGATTTCCAAGTGAAAAAAACATGAAACAAACAAAGTCAGAGATGAGAAGGAAAAATGTCGCCACGTTGCCGTGTATGTGATGTTTTATTTCTGCACTATTTTGGGGGACATCCAGGCTGCATTTAGGCCCTGTGTGGCCTCCCCTTACCACAAATCACCCTCCACCACCCATGGGACAGGATGCTATTTATTCTCTCTGTCTTTTCTTCAGGAATTCTTTATCCCTGTGTTGTGGATATATATTTGGCCCTGCACGGTAGACCCAAAGTGCCAGAACTGAGACATTAAAACCTTTTGAATTAAATCACATTAGGAGATTATTTTTCACAGGAGCCCCTTAAAATAGATGTATCAAATTACTGTAATTCTAATTTTTCAAATCTTAGTACTTTTGACAAGTTGCAGCTCTGTTTACCCATTCTTACAGGAGCCTCATGATTTCCCCAAAAGAGCAGCATGAGGGCTGGAATTTTCAGTTTATCAAAGAAAATTGCGTGCATTTTCCAAAGGCAAATTGCAGACCGAAGGCATTTGTAGATGAATAGAAAACTATGTGAAAGGGAACACTCCGCTGTGTTTGCCCACTTGTAACTTCAACCACTTCAACCCAAATTACCTTTTGAAATACTATTTGAAAATCTAAAGAGTTTCAAAAGGCACCATTAATAGGTGTGTTGAAAATACAACCCAACTTTCTCCAAACCCAAGGCTTCACTATTCGACAACTTAACCTCAGCTGAATCTTTCTCTTAAGTTTCTTCAAGTATGTTTAAGTTTCAGTTCCTAAAATCCACAGGTCCAAAACATACCAGAGTTTACACTTACATCACCATAAGATTCACCATTAGAAAGTCCTGGATTCGGGGCGCCTGGGTGGCTCAGTCGGTTAAGTGGCCGACTTCAGCTCAGGTCATGATCTCTCGATCCGTGAGTTTGAGCCCCGCGTCAGGCTCTGTGCTGACAGCTCGGAGCCTGGAGCCTGTTTCGGATTCTGTGTCTCCCTCTCTCTGACCCTCCCCTGTTCATGCTCTGTCTCTCCCTGTCTCAAAAATAAATAAAACGTTAAAAAAAAAAAAAAAAAAAAGAAAGTCCTGGATTCACACCACGTCCTGCCCTGAGGAGGCATGGCTTATTGCAAACCTTATCACAGAGATCCAAGCAAGACCTCTTATTAAACAAAAAAGTAAGTAAAAATATTATTACAAATGGAAGCATAGAGGATTTAAAGGACTGTGTTGAAGCTTCTCAGCAAACCTGGGGCAGGCTTGGAACTTGAACTCTAATCTCACCTTGTCTTTCAGCAGAAAAATCCTGCTCTAAGTGAACTACATGTTTTCTCTATAACATTTAAGCAGATAAAGGCATCAGTCCCCGCGGTACTGGCTTCTCAACATTCACTGTCTATAGCCATTCTCCAGCCATTCATCCTCTCCTGTTCTGTGTCTCCTGGAGGCTGATGGCCAAGGAGGCCATCAACTGGGATCCTTTTCTCTTGGGCTTCAGCTCCGGCCTGGCAACATGGCAGCACTCTAACTACCGCCATGAGGGGCGCCCCTGCTTCATACCCAGCTCTTGACCAAGATCGACCTCCTCACTTCACTCAATGAGGTCCAAGGATGAAGCAGCTTCCCACTCTTGCCAGCTCCTTGCTGGCTACTTATTCCTTTGTGAGTTCCTTCACCTGATAAACAGTCACTTCATTAAGAAGTTTCTCTAGAAGATCCCAACTAAAGACACAGGTTGGGGCGTCTGGGTGGCTCAGTCGGTTGAGGGTCCGACCCCACGGATTGTGAGTTTGAACCCTGCATTGGGATCTTCGTTGACAGCATGGGGCCTGCTTGGGATTCTGTCTCCCTTCCCTCCCTCTCTCTCTCTCTCTGTCCCTCCTCAACTTGTGCGTGCGCTCTCTCTCTCTCTCTCTCTGAAAATATATAAATAAATAAAATCTAAAAACAAATGCTGTGCTTGATGCTGCAATCCTGACGTGTCACAAACACTTTGTACGTTTAATAAGCAGTAAGTGCGTATCGCTTCCTACTCTAGCCTACAATTGTAGTATATGGTCTGGGGTTACAGAAGAGAGAAGCAAACTCTTTGTCACTAAAGAACAGTTATGAGTGGAATACTTTGGTTTAAAAGCTGTACCAGAACAATTTCTATAGTGGGTAAGTCCCTTCTACATTGGAGAGATGAGTCTACATCGACACCCATGTGGTTCTCTTTGCAAGAGCCTCTGATCATGTGGGTGGCTCGCCATCACTTCCTGCTGTGGTTTCTGTGTCTTGTTCCAGAGTCTTGATCTCATCAGTCTTGTTATCCCCTGCTGAGCCTTTCTACGCAGGGCAGTGAGTTAGGAAGGGACAGCCACCAATGCAGAGAGCATACAGTTCTGTTTTGTGCCATAAAGGGGGAGTTCTGATTTCCAGAAGAGGAGAGAATTATTTCTGCTTTTGGGGTATGCGTGGCACCTATTAATTAACATGCCTGTGACATACCCTGAGAATTGCAAAAATGCATTTTGAAAATAAGTATAATTTCTTCATTGTATGCAACTTTCTTCTGTTGCCCAGCTGAACTTTATTGAATTATTCTACTCTATTTTGAAAATGGCCAGCTTCAAGCTTAATGCAAAGCTTACATCAAAATATACTTCTCTCTCTGTCTGTCTCTCTCTCTCAGTTTTATTTCTACCACTAGTCTATTTTATATTATTTCTTTTTGTTTGTCCTGGTCCATTGTGTTAAAGTATTAATTTACCTTTTTGCTGTAAAAGGCTTTTCATCGCCACTCAAGCTATGTTCCATAGAATTCATGAGAGAGAAGAAATTTTTAAAGAAAAATAAGAGCCAAATAGTTTGAATTTGAATTTATTAATAATAAACAATCAAAATTATTTTGGGGGGAGTTTTCAATATGTAAATTACTATACAGTGCTCATAATAATAATAAAATTAGACTTGGGATCAAAGCATGTAAAAAATGTCAATAAATATCCTAACTGTGATGTAATCCATCTTGGGGTAATTGATAATTGCCGATACTTATGTGCTTTGCCATCTGTCAGTTATTCACGTATTCAACAAATATTTTCTGTAGCTCCTTTAATATACAAAGCATTTTGGAGTGGCATTAAACACAGAATATACTCCCTACCATAAAAACAGCTTAAAATTTATTTTAGAAGAAAACACAGGCATTTTTAAATGGCGTGCAAAGCTAGTGGCAAGTATTCCAAGCAGAATGCGGCAGTGTGATGCCTCTCCCTTGTGGGTGGAAACTGGGGCTCTAGTCTCAACCATTAATCAGTAAAAAATATTGACAGGAACCAGGAGGCCTATACAATTGGATGACTGCATACAGTTCTAGTTAGTGATGTGAACCTCAAAAAAAATATGATAAATATGTGTTAATTGAATTATGGAGTGTGTGTGTGTGTGTGTGTGTGTGTGTGTGTGTGAGTGATAGGATATACTCGTAATTTGCTCTATGAAGATAGGTTAAAAACACCTCCCTCCTTTCCTTCAACATGAAAAGACAAAACAAGGAGACAGAAGTGAAGTGGGAAAATTGGCCTGTTAAAGAATTTTCAGGATTCATTTCCTGGGTTTGATGAGTGAGGGTGAGGCTTAAAGTAAAGGCAAAAGTATGCCATCAACAAAATAAAAATCCATTTTATCTATCAGTTGCTAAAGAGCTATTGATAAGTGGTTAGGAATTCAGCAGACGGTGGGTTCAGGCAGGCTGAAATACAAGTAGGTCGAGGAAGTACCTAGAAAAAGTGCTGTGTGAAAGATCTAGCATGGATTAAGGAAATAAACATTTGCCCAGGAACTCTTCTACTCATTTAACAATCATATCATGGAATGCAGCAAGGCTTCTCCTTAACCTTCATGTGCCTTTAACAGAGTCGATGTCTATGAGACTGGATCAAGTCTTTCTGCCTCTTTATGTTGGGAGGCTAGAAGAGGCTACCCAAGAGACATGGCGAGTACTGAGAAGGGTGGAACGTGAGCTGCCATTAGATGGTTTTACAGCAGGGAAATCAGAAATGTCAGAATCGTGTCCCAAACCTTAACCACCCCCTTTTCCAGGTGAGGTATCTATAGAGGAACCACTCATGCTGATCTCAGGCACTCTGAACTAGGCACATAGGGAGTCCAGAGGTCTACTGGGCCTTCTTCCACTTTCCTCCACCACATACTAAGCCTGTATGTCCAGGTTTACTAGCTTACGATGAGCCCACTGCCAGACTGCCATAGTTGAAATAGCTTTTGTTACAGAAGAGAGAGAGAGAATGTAGTGTGTGTGTGTGTGTGTGTGTGTGTGTGTGTGTGTGTGTGTATAAAAGAGAGACAGAGACAGAGGCAGAGAAATAGACAAAGGCAGAGAGAAGTAAGCAATAGAAGAGCTGGGCTTCCTCTAAGATTAGGGTTGCCAGATAAAATACAAGACTCTCAGTTCAATGTTGCTTGTGCGTGACTTCGTACACGATCCAATAACAGATCTGGCATTTATCCCATTAGCGCGACATTCATTATTGTGAAGGATTTACTAGAGTGGGTACAAGGGAGGACTCTCTCCTCTTATCTTCTTCTGTATTGTTCTCTCTGTTTCACAGTTGGTTTTCAAAGCACATCTGTGGCCGGCCCAGGTTGTGGTCCGCCCCTCAGGGTGGCCATCTTGCAGTACGGGAGACAACTCACCAGCCCCTCCATGTGGCCACATCTTTTCTCCCTTCTGGACACAGAGAGATACTTACAGCCATCCCATGAGAATTCCTTCTGGAAACTGCTCTCAGGAGTCAGTGGAATGGTCAACCGTGACAAATTTCTATCTGCATATCGGGAAATGTGGTTAGCAGTACGATTGTAAGGGTTAGGAAAAAAACCCCCACACAACTATACTTTTCAGCAGCTTAAATGACGTCACCAAAAGAAATGTATTTATTCACCTCAGCAGGCTCTTCACATACTCTCTCCTTTGTCCCTCCCTACATTCAGGTGTGTGCACACATACACACACACTTGTGCACACACACAGCAGGTGTTTCGCATGAGAACTGATAAATATCACTTGCATTTTACATATATAATTGGCACAAAAGGGGTACATTTATGGAAACTACTTCTTCACATGGAAATTCCGACAAAATCTCATTTTGTTTTCTCGCTACTCGAAATATTATTCCCCGTCTTTGTGCTTACCTAGAGGTCATTCGTCCTTCGTGGGCTATTTCAAGGGTCTGTCCTCTTGTTGCCCTATCCAGAGATGATCGCCCCTGCCCCCTCCCCATCTTGCCCCAGAAGACGAGCCAAATAATTACAGAGCCCATGCTCAGTCAGTAGCCTTACCAGGTGAAGAATTAATCCCTTGTGACAGCAAGTAAGGAAAGAAAAAACGAAAGAAAGAAAAGCGGCTAATATTTTTATTAGGTTGATGGAGAAATGCACTATTTGAATGGTAGCATTTAATTGTCATTATCTGGAACAGCTACTTCATTTAAACTTCTCCCTTATTTTAAATAAACACCCTAATGCTCACATTCCTGCCTAGGACATTTTTAGCAATAACTGCTGGTTGTCAATGACAACAATCATATTTAATTGTTCATCCTGACATGCTCCAGCACTCTATTAGACACAGATTATTCTAGATTGCATAAATGAATAGCAAAGGTGCTGGCCAAGAGCTCTGCACACATGGGTGGAAAGAGGGAGTTACGTCATCTCTTGTGGAAATACAGAAAGAGCCAGCACAGGTCAATAGCTTGTCGGATTTTTCAGGTTGCCCATTTCTGCCTGAATTTTCAAAAACCAAGTGTATTATTGATTATATCTTGTGAAGGGGAAAAAAGATGAAGATCAGACTTCTCGGCAGGGTGTTGTTTCACTATTTTACTATATCTCTCAAAGTTATAATTCGGGAGAATAAAATATATCTTGTTCTTTACCTGAATTTTTAAAGGCTATAAGTAGACAGAAATTTATTAACTGAAATTTAGTTCAACTTTTCTTTCACTTCAGTCTTTTTCTTATTTTGTAATATTTATAATTATTATATTATTATATACTATTTTATCATATATTATTATTTTATCAAGGAAGGTAACTAAATAATACCTTTACATGAGGTGTCAGAGGACTATTATAATATAAATGGGATTACCACAGTGAGTGCCTGAGGATAAAATTATAGAATCTCCTTTTCACTCACACACAGTTTTATAAACATGCCTTTCCTTTGTTTCAATTCTACCTTGATCTTTTCTGAAATGTCTAGAAAGAACACTTTTCTGATCATTTTTAAGTCATTGACAGACCATGAATGTTTTTCTCTTAAATGATAAAGATGAAAAGTGTGGGTTATTTAATTGGTCATGTCATTGAACCCCGATGGGTGGGGATCGCTTTTGTGCCCTAGATGGGTCTTTGTGCCAGATCAGGAGTCAGGATATCATGCTCTGATATTGTGCTAAACACTGATTACAAAATCACCAAATATTAATGATATTGATGGTATTATTTTCACACAAGTGTTAACATTGAGCATGTGTTATCAATAAAAATCATCTCTTTTTGGAAAATATGTGCCATCAGTATTTTTTCCACATGTAATGTATGCAAATAAATGTCTCTGCTACAGAATGGTCCATGCACTAACAGTACCCTAATGAATAATTATTCAATAATTATTTTGTTACTTCAGTTTAATAAGTTTACTGTTTCACACTTGTTTATATAAACACCCCTGCATATCTCTATGCACAGGAAAAGCAGAGAATGGACTTTTTTTCTTTTTCTTTTTTTTAGAAAGAGAGAGCTCTCACGAGTGGAAGAGGGGCAAAAGGAGAGGGAGGGAGAGAGAGAATCTTAAGCAGGGGTCACGCTCAGTGTGGAGTCCCATGTGGGGCCCGATCTCACCACCGTGAGATGACGACCTGAGTCAAAATCAAGAGTTTGTCGCTTAACAAACTGAGCCACCCAGGTGCCCCTGAGAATGGACATTTTAAGACTTTAAAGAGATATTTTCCAAAAATATCTTTCAGAAGGAATGTAACAATATATAGGCCCATTAGTAGACATTTTTCCATTGATTACATTGACCATCTGCTTTCTTTAAATGTTTGACAAAATTATAGGAAATATGGTATCTGATTGTTCCATTTTTTTAACAAATGAGATTGCATACTTCTCTATAGGTGTGTTGACTACTTGTTGACTACTTGTAGTTCTTTTGTAACTTTCTGAGCCTTCTAAGCCCTAACTGGATTTGTGTGCCATTCATCTTTATTAAATATATTTCAGTTGGTCAGTTTCCTTTTTTAAAAAAGTCATATTCAACGTAAAAATTCAATATAATTATTACAGCGGTAAAAAACAAGGTGTCTTTGGCACCAGAGAAACAATGCATTCAAATAAAGAATAAACATCATGGTGCCATTTTAAAGTCCGTACGTTGAACAGGAGCTCAGTGGAAATCTGTCCTTACAATGTAGTGCAAAAGTCTTATGAAGGCTGTTCCTCTCAGGCCAGATTTATTAGATCTGCATTTTTGAGGGTGTCAGAAATTTTATCTCAAGATAAATGGGCATTGTTCTAGGATGCTAATTATCATTTTAGTTATCTTGGATTACAAAGAGAGTTTCTTGAAAGTTAAGCAATGGGAGTTGGTTTCCTTCCACTCTGCTTTGACTTTAGATGGTGGTTTTGTTTACACACTACACTTACGGTTCATAATCCTGCATAATGACCAGTTGACAAGGGTGAGCCAAACATGCTGAACTATCAGCTCGAGAATTTTAAACGTAAATAGATCTAGTGAAAATAAGAGCAAGCTTGTCCTGTTAATACTGAATGCCCAGGAGGACACCTACCCTTTAATGAAGCTAATGAAATATTTTTTGTTGAATATTCTGTATCAAGCCCTGTACTCGGCATTAGTGAATTAAAGATTATCCATCTATTATCTATCTATCTATCTATCTATCTATCTATCTATCTATGTATCATCCATCATCTATCATCATCAGCAGCTATCTCTCTTCTATCTTCTATCATTTATCTATATAGCTTTCTAGTACATATCTCTATCATCTACCATCTACCTAGATATAGATATATAGATATAGATATCGTTTTTATCCTCAGGAAAACCAGCACTGAATGAAGATCTCAACTGAGGGCAATGAGGGGTACAAAGTGGGGACTCTAATTCAAGTGAGTGATTAAGAGAAGGCTTCCTGGAGAAAGGAATCATGGCACTGAAATTCAAAAGGCCCGGCCATTATGTGGGTAAATAACCAGGGCTAGAGCTGTCGAAGGCTAAGGAGGAAGAGGTAAGCTTTAACATGGCTATTTCAAAATTGTTCTGTAAAAATAAAGGATAAGTAACAGGAAATTATCTTAACTCAGTGTTTTTCAAGGCTGTCTATAAGAGGGGATAATTCTTGGGAATTTAAAAGGCTCAGATGTGTGGAAACTATCCCAAACCTACGAATAAGAATCGTAAAGTAGGAATTTTAAGTAATGGCAATCTTGAAAACCAGAGATAAAGAGAGAGATCGAAGGGGTCAGTGCAAATAATTATAATTCCAAGCACAGGGAAATAAGATAATAACAATCATTCCTAAATATGACTAATGCACAGAAATATATAAACCCACGACAATATTTGAATTGAAGAAATGAAAAAAGATAACACATCTATAAAACTGACTACATACCTAGAAGTTAGTTTTGAGAAAATAAATTTGCTTTTACCAGTAATTTTGGAGAAAAAATGTTGGGAATTAGGCAAATAAAGAGGAATAAAGAGGATAAAAACTATATCTATATCTATATATCTATATCTAGGTAGATGGTAGATGATAGAGATATGTACTAGAAAGCTATATTCAGTTAGTGACTGATTAGAAATTTAGGTCTCTTGACTTAATTATTATATTTCCTTTGCTAAGTGAGTGAAAAGCTCCGGAAACAGCAAAATCTCAGAAAATTCTCACCTTATTCAGGAAGTCTCTCTCAAATCCAGGAATTTCTTTCTATCTCTCTTTCACACACACACACACACACACACACACACACACACACACACCAGCAGATTTTAAACACAAAATCAATAAATATGATATCCAGGTTTTAGACATTTCAACATTTAATATATAAAATAGCATGCCCAATAAATATGTGAGATATAAGAAATTTTATTCTTTAACAATATTTGCTTCATATTTCTGATGCAATAAAAGAGCTACAGTTGAAGTGTCTTTTGTACTGCCATTCTTGGTCTGACTTTTCTCATTTCATCTCCTTGCAGAGGATCCCATCTTGCTGAACATTAAACATTTAGATCAAAGTCATCCTATTTAAACACTGTCTGGTATGAACCCACCATAACTGTTTTAACCTTGCACTCTGATGACCCAAAGCATATATTCTTTTCAAGAACAGCATGAAGTATACAGACAGAGTCCCATTTTGGAGTTGAGGAGGGTAAGGTGAAGACAGACAAAATACATCTCTTAGACCTCAGCTAGCAGATGGCATATGCACTATTGGAAGTCAAAAGACTGGGCTGATTCAGTTGAACTTGAAAGCCATGATAGAAGGGGAATTTAGAAGTAAGCTGCCAGAGAATATATGCATATGTCTGTGTCTATGTCCTTATGTGTATACATATAAAGATGTACTACATAGCCTATAATACAAATGGACCAGCTTCCCACTTACTACACATATGTGTGGGCACATATAAAACACACACATGCACACACACACACACATACACACAGTATCAGAGTTATTTCCAAAGCACCTGACAATATCAGATTATAGCTACTGTCTTTAGCAACACAGTAATGGAGGCTGCTTTATGGGGAGTTTCCAGTAAAAATAATTTGAAGGGTATAGTTGAAATATCTTCCCACTGTCAAGATATTTCCCTTGTATACTTCAACAATGCCTGATAGTTCAATATTGGTAGTTCATTCCTTTGTTGCCAGGCATTGGAATTTCCACAGATTCTTCCTTTAAAATAAAATTTTTAGATGTGACTGGGTGGCTCACTTGGTTAAGTGTCTGCCTCTTGATTTTGGCTCAGGTCATGATCTCACCGTTGCTGAGATTGAGCCCCACGTTGGGCTCTGTGCTGACAGCTCAGAGCCTGCTTCAGATTCTCTCTCTCCCTCTCTCTGCCCTTCCCTTGGTCTCTCTCTCTCTCTCTCTCAAAATAAATAAATAAACATTTAAATAAAAAATACAAAAATTTTAAAATCATAGAAAAACATATTATGCCACTGAACTTTGAATCAAAGCAGACTAGATATTTCTGAAGCATTTGTAACCACTTACCTTTTACATTTTGGGAGGGGTGAGATGGTGAGGGATATAAAAACCTCTAGCATGGGTTATGTTCCAATGGAGTAGCAAACTAGGACAAGAGTAGGCAGGAAATGTGGCATGAGGCACGGCCCGGAAGGCCACAGCAGAACCTGAGGCCAAAAAACAGAGAAAGTATCACTTCAGGAACAGAAAGGAAAATGCTATTAATTACTTTAAAGTTCACCTGGCCTGGCCCCAAAATGTGAAAGCATTGAGCGTGTTCCAAATTCATGTTGTCCACTGTGGTGGGTAGATTTTCAAAGGCAAGACATGACACATTCCCCAGGAGATCACATAACCTAGAAATGATAGATGACTAACTTCAACTCAGAGTTGACCCAATACTTTGTAGTCTATACCCTGCTTGCCACAGAACTAAAAGGAACAGCAGTCTTTCTCAAGAACTGTTGATATGTAGAATTCTACAATGTATTTTTTTTTAAAGAGGAAGCATGGAGACTTCCCACAGTACCTTATTCAGAAACCTGCTCTAAATGTCTTCTTTGAACAGCACTTCCCTTCCCTAACACAGCTGGTAAACTCTGTCTATATTCTCCCTCACCTCAGGGCTCTCATTGTTAGGCTTCTACCCCTTTTTCATTCTCTCTTCCCCTGCCCTCAGGTGCTCGGCTCCTCCCTGCCTCTAGCCCCCGTCACGCCCCAACTGCGGCAAGGATGGTCTTTCTGGACAGCTTTCTGTTCAGCTCATGTGGTTCTCTCTTCAGTTTCAAGCTCTTCAGGATTTCTCAACCTTGGCACTATTGACAGGTTGGGTTGCATAAGTCTTTGTTGAAGGGACTGTCTTGTGCATTGTAGGATGCATAACAGCATCCTGGGTCTTCACCCATTGGGTGCCAGTAGGACATCTCTAGTTGTGACAACCAAAACTGTCCCCAGGCATTGCCAATTGTTCCGTGAGGGACAAATGGGTTGGGAGCCACTCTCCTCTTGGATGCTTTCTCTGTTTTGTTACCTTAAAAATTGCAATATACAGTAGAAAAAGACGTCATGAGGATATGTCATGGTACACTGGCAGACTCTAAGCGAAGAGTGGGTGATGGTCCAGTGAGGCCAAAGAAAAGATCCAGAGAAAGCAATGGAGAAATAGGCTTATTGGGGGGAACTTACGTACAGGGAATCCAGGAGTGGCCAACTGGACAAAGCATACACTGCTAGGATCTGCATGCAACAAGCTTTTACAGCAGAGCAAGTGGCCTCACAACTATCTGTAGCCCATCCTCTTCTTGCCCGGCCAGTGTTCCAAGGAATCAAGGCCTCCCAAAAGGACATTCTTCATTACAAAGATGTTCTGGGTTGGCCATTCCTGGAGCCCTTGACTGTGAACGTTAAACAACAAGCACTATGCATTCTGCCTACTGGGAATAGAGAGGGATGATGGGATCCCCACATTTTTCAAGAAAGTGATTAACAGGGGCATTCAGGGTTCGCTTGCACAAACCAGCCTGGTATTGAGAAAGTACCTACTGCAAACTGGAGAATTCAGAGAGGGCTCCCTGAAGGAAATGTCAGAAACACACACAGGAGAAGGTTTTCCAGATTGAGATAACACCATGTATGAAACCTGCTGGTAAATGAAAATGAAAAATTAAGGGCATAAGCAAGATAGTGGTAAAGGATATAGCTAGGGGAGGTGGGTGGAAGGCAGAGGTACAGAACCTTGTGTGATACGATGAGCAATTCAACCTTCTCCTGAGGTCAATCAAGAGGGGACCACTGAAGCCCTGTAAGCACAAAAATAGTTGTATTTTACAAAAATTGTTCTGGTGGTCTATGGGAACAAATTAGAGACAAGAAGAATAAAGAAAATTAGGAATGCCTCTTAAATAACATTCATGTAATGTTTAAGATGATAAGGTCATTGAGTGACACTCAATGCTACTGTCCTCCTTCTATATCAAGATTCCAAAAAAGGTGTGAGCTTTGGCTATTTAAAGAGGAAGTATCATTTTCACACACATGAGTCTTTGGAAAGAAGAAAAACTGTATCCATGAGTCTGAATCATAATTTTTATCATATTTTATTAGAACTTAAATTTTTCCCATTTCCTCAATCTCCAAAATCTGAAGTTCACCAAGGCTTCGCATTTGGACCCTTCCATCGTCACACCCTTTGGAGGTCTTCTTTACTCTCCGTGCTATAAATATAACCTATATTCTAGTAAATCCAATTTACCTTTCCAGCAAGGACTTCCCCACCCTTAATTCTAAATGTCACAACCGTTAAGCATACTCACTTAGGCTAGGCATCTCTCACACAATCTCTCAGCAAATTCTGAAAGCACTGCCGTTGATATATATTTACATACATCTACAACATTCAACAACCAATGGTCATTTAGAGTTTCCAACATTATTCCTCCCCCCCCCCCAATTGGTTGCAAAGTGAGTTCCTATTTTTCTAATCAGTCTTTTCTGAGCTAATGCCAGCTGTTGTGCGATCTACAGTTGAACATTAGTTATGACGCTTGCCCTTATGGGCCCGTCTTACTATTATGAGAACCAATGTTTCATTTGACACAGTGTGCCTCAAAGCTACTTATTATTAAATCATGGCAGCACTATTACTTCCCAAATGGGTTGCCCTTAACCTAATCTCCAAATCCTTGCAGGCACATGTCCCTGGGCATGCTATTAACTGAGAGTACTTACTCATACGGTCTTACCGATGTGAACCAACAAGAAATCTGGAGGAAAACAAAACAAAACATGTCATATTAATGGTCCAGATTCTGTTAGAGATTCTTCCACACCAAAGAAAACAAATGTAAAAGCCATGCTATCTATAGCCCCCTTACTGTGTGTAATGACCTATTGTGACATGAAGTATCTGATTTCCTAGTCTAACTAGTAATTTCAAAACAGTTTTTGGTAAAAAATTACATGCATATGAAGCCCTTAGGTCCCATCTCACATTCCATGATATTCTTGCATTTGAAATGGAAACCACACCACAGAGTTTCTATAATTTGTGTCTGACTCTTTAGATGCAAAGAACACAGTACATCCTAAGCTAGCAAAATAAAAAGAGAATTTACCATGGGGTATCGAATCAGCTCAGACAGCCAAAGGCAGAGATGTAGAAGCCTCAGAAGTGAAGCTGGAGTGAGTACTGAATCCCAAGCAGTGTCTTTTGCTTTCACTCTGCTCTGCCGTGCTCTGCAAATCTTTTTCATTTTTCTCTTGTGTTTAATTCTGCTTTCTTCTAACCCATTGGTTTGCGAGGGAGACTTTGGCCTGTAATAATTCTCAGGCTTATGTGTCACTATTTCCATCATGAGACAAAATAACTTTCTCTCATTCCCAATGCCTAATTCCTAGGGAAGGCACTCGATCTGATCTTCTTTTTCTTGCCAAAGAGTTGAGGGTCTGCTCCACTGAATAATTCTTTTGCCTTAGTTGTAAGTGGTGGAAGTAGGCAGTTGATGGAAATGACTGTAAGAAATTCCAAAATTGTCTGATATGGTACCTTTAACAATTTAAGTCATATTCTGTCATTTGCTCTTTTGGTTCAAAACACACCAAACAAAGCAAAAGCCATGTCCTTGACGTTTGGTGCCTTGAATGTAGGAAGAGTCAAAAAAATAAAAAGGAAGTACAGAGGAGGATCCTCAACCTCATTATCCCGTTATGGTTTGCTAAAAGAATCACACTAGATAGGCTTTATTTTGCCAACATTTGGGAGGACTCCTCGATTTGATTCCATTCGATTCATCCAAATGTTATTCAACACACGCCTTCTGTGGAAGATATCTCAGCCCTCTTTCTTGTTTCCCTGATCTTACCTATTCTTCAAGTATCTTCGTTATCCTGTTTTCATGAAACTTTTGTGTTTTAATACACTGTCCAGGGTGCGAAAGTTGCAGGGATAAAAAACACTAGTTTCTATTTTCAAGGAATTTACAGTATTTTAATAAGGGGGGGAGACTTTCAAAATAAATAAATAATAATGTCTAGTGCATGTAAAAATAAGAAGTGTCTGGGTATCTAGAGGGGATGGGTGGGAATGGAAAAGAGAAAGGATTAGCCATTTTGGAGGAAGGAAAAGTAGGAGATGGGAAGTTGAAGTTCTGGAAGAATCCATATCACTGCAGTGATCCTCCCCCCTCTGTGCTCCTATTCCCCCTTTCATGGATGCCATGGATGCCATGGAATGTCACATCCATTGGGTACACTGTGCTCTCTTTGTACATGGTCTCTTGAAGGAGATTGTGACTTTGTGTCAGGACTGGACATGAGTTATTCATCTTTTCCATTTCACAAAGCACCTGACAATTCCCCAGGACTGTGTTTTATTTATTTATTTTTTAAGATTTATTAATTAATTTTTCACTTTTATAAGTTTTAATGTATTGTGAAATCTGGGAATTTAAGTCATTTATTTTCAGCAGTTGCAAGAAAAAGAAATTATCTGATACCTAGCAAGGAAATAAATAAGGAAATAAATAAATAAGCCAAAGTGTTCTTTCTCAAATGTGGTAGAAAATGATGGGAAGGGCAGATAATACTCTCAAAAATGTGTAAGGGAAACACAGGCCCCTGGGTGGCCCAATCAGTTAAGCGTCCAACTCTTGATTTCAACTCAGGTCATGATCTCACAGTTTGTGGGCGTGAGCCCCAAGTCAGACTCTGCAGCCCAGAGCCTGGTTGGGATTCTCTCCCTCTCTCCTTCTTTCTCAACCTTTCCCCCACTCATAGGCTCTCTCTCTCTCAAAATAAATAAATAAACATTTAAAAAATGTGTGTAGACTGGGGAGCGCCTGGGTGGCTCAGTCGGTTAGGTGTCCGACTTTGGCTCAGGTCATGATCCCACAGTTTGTGACTTCAGGTCCCACATCGGGCTCTGTGCTGACAGCTTGGACCTAAAGCCTGCTTTGGATTCTGTGTCTCCCTCTCTCTCTGCCCCTCCCCTGCTTGCACAGTGTCTCTCTCAAAAATAAATAAACATTAAAAAATTAAAAAAAAACAAGGAGATTCTTTAGACAAATGACAATAGCTTTTGTTTGAAAAGGATTTCACAGGTTAAAAAATGCATTATCATTGGGTTGCCTGAGTGGACACTTAAGTGGCCAACTTTTGGTCTTGGCTCAGGTCATGATCTCACAGTTCATTGAGTTAAGCCTGGAGTCAGGCTCTGTTCTGATAGCACTGAGCCTGCTTAAGATTCTCTCTCTCTCTCCCTCTGTCTATGCCTCTCTCTCTCTCTCTCTCTCTCAAAATAAATAAATAAACTTTTTTTTTTAATTTTTTTTTCAACATTTTTATTTATTTTTGGGACAGAGAGAGACAGAGCATGAACGGGGGAGGGGCAGAGATAGAGAGGGAGGCACAGAATTGGAAACAGGCTCCAGGCTCTGAGCCATCAGCCCAGAGCACGACGCGGGGCTCGAACTCACGGACCGCGAGATCGTGACCTGGCTGAAGTCGGACGCTTAACCGACTGCGCCACCCAGGCGCCCTAAATAAACTTTAAAAAAATGCATTATCATCTGTGTATTAATTAGTTCATGCTGCCATCACAAAATAACCAAATTGATTTTCTCACAGTTCTGGAGATCAGATTGGGGTGCCAGCATGGTCAGTTTCTGGTTATGTCTCTTTTCCTCGCTTGTAGATGGCTACCTTCTGACTATGTCCTTGCATAGCTTTTTCTCTGCTCATGCAAAAGGGAGAGAGAGACAAAGAGAAACAGAGAGAGAGAGAGAGAGAGAGAGAGAGAGAAAATTCTCTTGTGTTTCTTCTTATAAGAACATTAATCCTGTTAGAACAGATCCCCACACTTGTGACCTCATTGAACCTTAATTACTTCTTTAAAGGTTCCCTCTCTAGGGGCACCAAGGTGGCTCAGTTGGTTAAACATCTAACTCTTGATTTTGGCTCAAAGTCATGGTCTCATGGTTCATGGGTTCTAGCCACACATCCAGCTCTGTGCTGATAGTGTGAAAGCCACTTTGGATTCTCTCTTCCTCTCCCTCTCTCAAAAATGAATAAATAAACTTAAAAAAATCTTGTAAAGGTCCCATCTCTAAATATAGTCACTTGGCGGTTAAGACTTCAACATATGAATTTTGGGGCTACGTAGACATTAAGTCCCTAACAATCTGCTACCACCTGCAATTCTCAGATCAGTAAAGAAAGGCAAGGATTTATATCACCCACGGCACCCAAGATTGGGGGGCTGGAGGGCTGTTCCAAATCACCAACACAGCAAAAGGTAGAACTGAGACCCAACTCTTGTCTCAGTACTTGTTCTCCATGTTTCTTTTTTTTAGTGTAAATGTAACTTTTATTTATTTATTTATTTATTTATTTATTTATTTAATATTAAATATAATTTATTGTCAAATTGGTTTCCATATAACACCCAATGCTCATCCCAATGGGTGCCCTCCTCAAAGCCCATCACCCACTTTCCCTTCTCCCCCAACCTCCATCAACCCTCAGTTTGTTCTCAGTATTTAAGAGTCTCTTATGGTTTGCCTCCTTCCCTCTCTGTAACTTTTTTTTCACCCCTTCCCCTTTCCTATGGTCTTCTGTTAAGTTTCTCAATCAAAATTGTTCTCCATGTTTCTGTTCATTACAGGTGTTGGTAGCGACTTTGAACTCCATGAGGAAGCCCTGTAGAATGTAAGGGCTAGGAGTGCTAGGTAGTATGAATTTTAATGCGAAAAGGTAAAGCTCCTACCCTTTTATCTTGGCTTTTTTTTTAATAGACTTTTTCAGATGTACCTAGAACCCTAGAGAGTAGGCAGAGGGTCAGGAAAGGAAAGCAAGAAGAAATAAAATAATAATGAGATGTCAGACTCAGATCCTAGGCTAACAACAGTGGAATTGGAGCTGAGACACTTTGTCGATTTGTGTTTGTTATGAGCTACTTTAAAGAAACTCTTTTTTTTTTTTAGCAGTATTGGGGGTCATAATGGTAGGAATTTATTTACCAGATGTTAAAACGGGTTCTTTAGTTATTAACTTTTTGTAAGCACTCATGAGCAATGTATTTCTTTAGAGTATAAGATACACAAGGGGCATGTCCATTATTCATAATTTTAAATAACCCAATAAAGGTAGATGATACCAAGTAGGATTTGGGGGAAAACGTCTTTTAATACTTTATAAAATTTATTTGTATTCTCAAAGGGAAGAAAAACAACAGAAATAACAATAACAGGAACAAAAGGACAAAAATCAACCTTCTGCATTCCTAAGTATTCTAATTAATTTCTCCTTAAATATTAGCTTTCTTTTTTTTTTCTTCTTCTTTTTTTCTTTTTTCTTTTTTTTTTTTAGGCCCACTACTAGCCTGGGTAGGTGACTGACTAAGGAGATGTAGATCCTTCTTTGATGTGAGGACTGTTCTGCCTTCTCCTGGTTTCTAGAGAGAGCTCATTTTGTCTATTTTCTGCTTCATCTGGCTCAGAAGAAGACCTCTGTCTGCACTATCTTCTCTCCCCCCCATCCCCCTCCCCCCTTTCTGCCCCCACCTCCCAGCCCCTCATGCATCCAGCACAGAGGCGCTGTCCTTAGTGATCTGGGCTTGTGGGTCAAGAGGGTTTGCATCATGTTTTCCTCTGGAGGAAGGACTTATAAACTGACTTAAGTAGTCAGTTAATTCCCTCTTGCCCACTAAAAGTTCTCAAGCACCAATGCTCACAGGGTCAAGTGTACACTTGGTAGAACTTCTCAGAAAGTTCTACTTCCCAGGCCTCTTCTCCACACCTTCACCCTTCACATCAAAGGCCAGGCTATTTCTTAACTCTCTGCCTTTATTCTTATGTTAAAAATAATTTTAAAAAGTTTATTTATTTATTTTGAGAGAGATGGAGACAACCTGAGAAGGGGAAGGTCAGGGACAGAGAGAGAGAGAGAGAGAGAGAGAGAGAGAGAGAGAGAATCCCAAGCAGAGCTTGATGCAGGCCTCGAACTCACAAAACCATGAGATCATGACCTGAGCCAAAACCAAGAGTTGGACGCTTAACCAACTGAGCCACCCAGGCGCCCCTCTGCCTTTATTATGATTAGTAGTAGTACTAGTATTATTATTTCACTTAATATAATGTTCTCAAAATTCAATCATGTAGCATATGACATGATTACCTTCTCTTTTAAGGCTAAATAATCCATCGTATGTATATACCACATATTGTTTGTCTAGTCACCCATTGATGGACATAGGCATAGCGTCTACCTTTTAGTTATTGTGCATGAATGCTGTAATAAACCTGGGTGTGCACGTGTTTCAGATCCTATTCTCAATTCTCTTAGATGTATATCCAGGAGTAGGATTGTTTGGTCATATGGTAATTAGATTTTTAATTATTTAAGGTACTTCTATATTGTTTTTCATAGCAGCTGCACCAGTTTACATTCCCATGAATAGTTCACAGGGGTTCCACTTTTCCTCATCCTGATTAATACTTACTATCTTCTGCTTTTGTTTGTTATGCAAACAGGTGTGAGGTTACACCTCATTATGATTTTATTTACTTATTTTTTTCATTGTGCTTTTAATTTGCATTTCCCTGATGGTTAGTGATATTGAGCATCATTGCATATGCTGGTTGGTCATTTGGGAACCTTCTTTGAGGAAATTCAAGTCCTTTGACTGTTTTTGGACTCTGACAATTGTTTTTTTTTGTGACTGAATTGTAGGAGTTGCTTGTATATTCTAGGCGGTAACCCCTTCTCAGATAGAAATGATCTGTAAGTATTTTCCTCTACTCTGTGTGTTGCCTTTCCATTCTGTTCATTGTTTTCTTTGCTGTGCAGAAGTTTGTTGTTGTTGTTTAAGCTTGATGTAGTCCATTTTGTTTATTTTTCTTGTTGTTGACTGTGTCTCTTTTGGTATCATATTAAAATATTATTGCTAAATTCAATGTCATGGAGCTTTTCCATATGTTTTCTGCTAGGAGTTTTTGTTATAGTTTCAGATCTTCCATTCATGTATTGAATCCATTTTGGATTAGTCTGTGTCTACAGTGTCAGGCAGGGGTCACGAGTCATTCTTCTGCATGTGGGGACTCAGTTTTCCTGGCACTGTTTGTTGAAGAGATTCAACTTACCCCACTGGGTAGCCTTGGCATTCTGGTTGAAGATGATACAACCGTATAAGTGAGGGATTATTTCTGAGATTTCTATTCTGTCCCATTGGTTTGTCTATATGTCATTAGTCCAGGGCCATATGGACCTGATTACTGTGGCTTTGTACCATGTTTTGAAATCAACCAGTGTGATGCCTCCGGCCCTGTGTTTCCTTCTCCAGACCGTTTTGGCTATTCATCATATTCAACCATAGAAGCCTTTCAAAATTAATTCGGGCATTTCCTAATGTTGAATCATTAATATTTTATTTTGTACCAGTACCAGTGACAGAGCAGTGAGCATCTTTGAACTGAACTGAGAAGAGCTCTGGTGTAGCAACTAAACCATGGGAATAAATCAAGGTCTTCTACTTACCAATTGTCCATGGACAATTTTCTTAACGTCCTGAGCTGGCACCTCACCTAGCAAATACACTATACAACTGTTAGGGTTGTTACGAGAGATAAATGACTTGATACGTGTAAAGCAATCAGAAGAGCACTTTGTATAGAAAGTGCTTGGTAAAGGTTGACTACAGCTGCTACTGCTGCTAGTATATTCTAGACGTAGAATCGTTGAACTGTTTTTTCCAGCTGATAAATAATTGAATCGAATAATTGAATTGAATAATTCATCACTGTGTAAGTTTAAGGCATACAGCATGATGATTTGAGGTACACATATGGCAAAATGATTACCACGTTAAGTTCAGATAACGTCTATCTTCTCATATAGAGACAATAAAGAGAAGGAAAAAAATAAAGGAAAAGAAATTTTCCTGTGATGAGAGCTGCTAGGTTTTACCCTCTTAGCAACTTTCCTATATATTATTGAACACTGTTAGCTGTAGTCATTGTGCTGTATATTACCCCCCTAGTACTTAATTATCTTTTAACTGGAAGTTTGTGCCTTTTGGTCATGTTTCTATGATCACTTCCCCCACTCCCTGCCTCTAGCAGCCACAGGTCTGATCTCTTTTTCTATGACTTTGTTTCTTGTTTTTGTTTGTTTGTTTGTTTTAGAGTCCACATATAAATGAGATCGTATGGTACTTGTCTTTCGCTGACTTATTTCACTTAGCATAATGCCTACAAGGTCCATTCATATTGTTTCAAGTGGCAGGAGTTTCTCATTTTTTATGGCTGAATGATATTCCACTGTGTGTGTGTGTGAGTGTGTGTGTGTGTGTGCATGTGTGTGTGACATCATCCATTTTATATATAGATAGATATAGATATAGATGATATCTATATCAATATAGATATAGATAGATATAGATGATAGAGATAGAGAGAGATATAGAGATAGAAAGAGATATAGAGATAGAGATAGAGATAGAGATAGAGATAGAGATAGATATCACACCTACTTTATCCATTCAGTGAACACTTAGGTAGTTTCTATGTCTTGGCTGTTATAAATAATGCTGCTATGAATGTGGGGATGCAGATATCTCTTCAACTCAGTGTTTTCACTATCTTTGGATATATTCCCATATATTTTTTGCACAACAGTCAGGTGTTTTCACCAGCCCTTCTGTTCAAATAGGGCTGGAAGGCACTCTTCACAGTGGGTAGGTATATATCTCAGTCTCTATGAATGGTTGGGAGGGACGTGGGCTGATCCAGGCTACTCTCAAGTTGTCAAACAGGCTCTCGGTTTGGAAGGAGCCAGGAGCTGTCCTCAGTCTTGTTATGAATCAATCTTCTTGTCTGTTCATAGCTTAGAAAGCTTTCATACCTACTGCTAATTTGCTCTAGGGGCAATCAGTTTTGCCTGTCTGTCAGTTCAAGCATCACCAGGCAGCATGGCTTCCAGGGGCCATTTTTTAGCCCCTCTGGTCTGGTGAGACTGGAAGTCAATCTTCATAGCATGTTGGCATCTTGCTTGGGAATGAGCAAACAAGACTCTAAGGCTGGCAGGACTCTTTGCTTACGTGTCTGAATCAGGCAGATCTGTACCACCCCACCAAATTCCCTGGTCACAGCGTGCTTCAACCTTTGTTCCCCAGATGAGCAAAGCTGCTGGTTGGGATTACTACTTGGGCACCTCGGGTATGAACTTGGTCTTCCAAGGGCTGTGTGCTGGTTGTAACAGGCATCTACTTCCTTCTCTGTTATGGTCAGATTCCCAGTGGCTGGGCCCTACAGATTCCCCTGAAAGCCCCATGGTGCAACATCAGAGTAGGGACTCCCACAAAGGGACCCACAGTTGTGGGGAAGGCAGGCTGTCCCCACGGGGTCATCTTTTCCCACTGAGGGAACCAGAGGCCCAGCAGAGACCTCTTTGTGTGGTGCTGCCCTGGCCTGGGAGAGGGGAAGCACAGTCAGTGTGGCTCCACTATTCTTCCCTTCTAAGACAGCCTGCCTTGGTCTCTGTGGTGCAAGAAGGTGCTTCCATTGTTGTGTTCTAGGGCTCTCTGTGGTGTCTTGATCTTGAATAGACGCTATTTGTTTTTCTAGGGGGGATGAAGTCAGGACCAATTCATATTACCATACTGGTGAGGTCACTCAGTTATTGAACATTTTTAAGGTTGTACTTTTTACGAAGTTTGGTTCTTTTAATTGAGATTTTATTAATTATTCTCAGAATGAGGTGCATGTATTTTATAAGCATTTATGCTATAGAAAATAATTGTGTAGTTTCTCTGAGGTTCTTAATATGCAGTGCATTGAAGGTTAAAATCTTTATCGTTTCTAAATTTTCATTTCACCCAAATCAGCTGTTCTCATTGTCACGTTTGGGTGTTGCCAGAACAGTAATCACTCAGATAAGAAGAGTTATTTGCAAGCTACTATTTTGGAAACTGGCAGGACTATGCACTTTGGAGCATGAGGAAAATGAATAATCTCCCATACATTACTTATTAACACCACTGTTGAATATACTGGTGAAACTAACTTTGCTTTTTCCTTTCCCTTTTAAACACACAAAGATAAATTCTAAAAGTGAGTGTCTATGACATGTGAAAAATGTGCTCAAGATAAGGGTAATGAAAGTGAGTGAAAAGATCCTTGTTTGTGATTGAAGCCCATTTAACTTAATATTTTTTCAATCAGTAATCTCTATATATTTGGAAATTAAGCTCTTTTCAGTTTTTTATTCTTCCATGTCAGTGAAGTATTGTAGGATGTTGTTAAGAAGTAATGTATACAAGTAAAATTGAATCAAAGAGACAGAACCACTGTATTGTCAATAACATTGTTATTACAGGGATAAGATCTTACACAATTGTGGGTGAAGCTAGGGTGGTAAGAAGCTGGAGGGAAAATTGAGGAATCAGTGAGCTATTACTAACTCACTCTTTTGGAAAATTGATATGAGTACAAAAGTCAGACCTTAATGGAAAAGTGGGACCATAAGGCATTTGCACCTCCCAGAGTTGGAGCACAAAAAGGAGCCAATGATAAACCCAGGGAACATTTTTGTCTCTGCGTCGTTATTTTTTCCTTAACTCGTCTGGCAATTACCTTGCGGTAGGCCTCGACCTGCTATTGGTCAGCAGGGCTGACTGTCTGGAAGAAAACCTGAATTCACTGCTAGTAGAGAGAGAAGACAAGCTAGAACCCTCTAGATACTCTGCATCTATTATCTATCTATCTACCTATCTATCTATCATCTATCTGTCATCTATTATCTATCTATCTATCTATCTATCTATCTATCTATCTATCTATCATCTATCATTTATCTATATTTATCTATCATCTCTCACTGCATCTGATGAAAAGGGCCTTCACATCATCTTCCAAATGTCTTTCAAGTTTTCCATTAGACCAATTCCAACTCAGAACCACATGAAATTGGTATCAGCATAACCAAGTTGATGCAATACCATCCACCCCGTATCATAATGAAAAGTTGGCAGCTGCACAGATGTAGTGCAACAAGCAGAGGTTAATTCCACATCGAGGTTATTAAGTGATGGTGCAGAACTTCAAACACAATGAGAGACCTTTCAAAAGGTTCATAGGTGAAAACATCATATCTAAGAGGAAGAATAATATAATATGACTTATATTTGATCAAAAAATAGATAACAGAAGACATTCAAATATTGTTCCTAAAGTTCTGAGGAAAAAAATTAATCAGCCAATAATTTTATGTCCAGTTAAACTACATTGAACAGTGTGCACAAGATAAAGATGTTTTCAGAAATACAAAGAGAGAGAGAGTTTTCTAATTGGGCCCTTCTTAAAAGAATGACTGAAGAGACACTTCTGTCAGAAGTAAATGGAACTGTCAAGGAAGGAATTGAGATGCAAGAAAAAATGGTGTCAAAACTGTTACGTTAACGTGTATATTTTAGTATAAATGATAATAGTAATGGTGATCATGATCATGATGCATAAATTGGAGCACCTAGGTGGCTCAGTCGGTTAAGTATTCAACTCTTGATTTCAGCTCAGGTCGTGATCTCTGGCTTGTGAGTTTGAGCCCTGCATCAGAGTCTATGCTGACAGGGCGGAGCTTGCTTGGGGTTCTTTCTCTCCCTGTCTCTCTACCCCTCCCCCACTTGCTCTCTCTCTCAAAATAAATACACTTAAAAAAAAAGAACAACTTAGGGAAGTGCAAGGATCAGTGAGAACTGAAATACTAAAAATAAAAATGGAAGGACATTTTTGCAGTGAGATGAATGGATTCCCTTTTCATTCCTTGTGTGAATATTCTATAGCTATCTTTTTGCGTGTGTAGTCTACCATGGGATTGCATTTAACATCATAATTTTATAACACTCCAATTTGAATTTATACCAGTGTAATGCCAATAACATTTAAAAACTCCACTCTTAAATACTTCCACTCAGTTCAGTTACTGAATTCAAAGAAAGTCACATCTTTATACATTGTGTGTCCAAAATCAGACTAATAATTGTTTTCATAATTCATTAGTATGTTAAATCATGTAGAAAACAAACAAAAAAAGGAATTACAAGCCAAAGTTACAATAAAACCAATTCTTATAATATCAATGCGTTTACCTTTACCAGAGACCTGTATTTCTTCAAATGGTGTTGAGTTACTGACTAGCGCCCTTCCATTTCAACCTGAAGTGTTAGTATTTCTTACAGAGCAAGTCTAAGTGGTAACAAATCTACTAGCTTTTGTTTATCTGGGCATGTGTTAATCTCTCCCTCATTTTTTAAGAACAATCTTGTTAGAATTTGCAGTTGACAGTTTCCTTCTTTCAGAACTTTTAGTATATCCATGTACTGACTCCTGGCTTCCCATGTTTCTGATGAGAAATTTAATTGCTACTGGGGAACCCTTGAATGTGACACGTCACTTCTCTCTTGCTGTTCTCCAGAGTCTCTCTTTGCCTTTGAGCAGCTTGGTTATAACGTGCCTCTGTGTGGTCTCTGAGTCAATCCAGACTGGAGCTCCTTGAGCTTCTTGAATCTTTATATTCATGTCTTTCATCAAAATTGGAAAATTTGAGGGGCGCCTGGGGGGTTCAATTGGTTGAACGTCTGACTTTGGCTCAGGTCGTGATCTTGTGGTTCATGGGTTCAAGTCCTGTGTCGAACTCTGTGCTGACAGTCAGAGCCTGGAGCCTGCTTCAGATTCTGTCTCCTCTCTCTGCCCCTTCCCAACTTGTGCTCTGCCTCTGTCACTCTCAAAACTAAATAAACAATTTTTTTTAATTGGAAAATTTGGGGCTGCTGTTTCGTCAAATACGTTCTGTCCTTTTCTCTGTCTCTTCTCCCTTTGGTACTCCTACAGTGCCGATGCTAGTCCTTTGGATCGTGTCTCACAGATCCTTTAGATTCTGTTCACGTTTCTTCCATCTTTTCTCTTTCTGTTCCTCAGACTTAATAATTACAATTGTCCTATCTTCAGATTTATTGACTTTTTATTCTGCCTGTTCAAATGTGCCTTCAAATCTCTCTAGTGGATTTTTATTTCAGTTATTGTACTTTTCAGTTCCATCCAGAACTTCTTTTTTGTTCCTTTTAATGATTTCTATCCCTTTGTTCATATTTACATCTCATTCATCCATCATTTTCTTGACTTTTTTCTGTAACTTCTGTCATTTTTTAGGCACCAAGAGAGTGGTTTTAAAGTCTTTGTCTACTATGTCTACCATCTGGTCTTTTTTAGGGATAGCTTCTATTGATTTTTTGTTTCTTGTCCTCAGTGGATATTTCTTGTGATATTTTTTTGAACACTGAACACCTTTATTAGAATGTGGTAATTATGGAGATCTGATTTTCCCCTTTCACCAGGGTTTGTTGGTATTGTTGGGATACTGGTGGTAATGGTGGTGGTGTTTGTGGGGCATCTCTGTGCAAGGGATTTGCTGAAGGTCTTATGCTGTTTTCAGGTCTCTTGTGAGTGCGTGTTTTTCTCCAGTCATGCATTGGGTCTTTGTAAATTCCCCCATATATGTGGTTGCTTTTAAACGTCCTAATGTCTTGGTCCTTAGATGTCTGCTCCCACAAGGAGAAAGGAGAAAAATGAAAGAGGGGAAGGAGCTGGACCTTTATATCATTTTGAGGTTGCTTCATCCAGAAGAGGGAGGGCACGCAACAATGGCTGCTCATCTCCGTGTCTGCACCTCTGGAATTATAAATATTAATTAGGGACTGGAGAACAAGTGTTTGAATCCAGTCACTTTTATTATGATTATAGCATGTTTAGATTTATTCTAGACACCTTGTTGTATAATATATGTGCAATAGGCTTCCATATTCATGTTTTATTTATTTTTCTTTTCACTTTCTTTTCCTCTTTTTGGACATTGATTAGAATGATAACATTATGTCTTATTGCACTGTCTTATAATTTGTCTTCAAATTATTTCATTTTTTTGAAAGACTTTAGAAGCAGGTTTAGGTTTACAACAGAATGGACGGAAGTTACAGATTTCCCAGTTTCTCCTGCCCCAAAACATGCCTAGCTTCCCCTATTATCAACATTATTCACCAGAATGATGCTGGGGGTTTTTTTGTTTGTTTTTTTGTTTGTTTTTGTTTTTTTACCAAGGATGAACTTACTTTGATACATCATAATCATCCTAAATCCATAGTTTACCTTAGAGTTCCTTCTCAGTGTAACTTCTATGGTATTAGACAAATGAACAAGGACATATATCCATCATTATTATGTTGTACAGAGTATTTTCACAAATCTAAACATCCTCTGTACTCTGCCTGTTTACCTCAATCTCCTCACTTCTGTCAGTGACTGATATTCTTATTATCTGCATAGTCTTGCCTTTTCCAGAATGACCTATATTTGGAAATATACGGTATGTGGCTTTTTCCGATTGTCTTCTTTCACTTAGTAATATGCACTTAAGTTTCCTCTATGTCTTATTATGGCTTGGTAGTTCATTTCTTTTTAGCACAGAAGAATATCCCACTGTGTACATGCACCACAATTTATTTATCCATTCACCTACTGAAGGCCATCTTGATTGCTTCCCAGTTTTGGCAATTATGAGGAAAGCTACTATAAACATCTGTGTATGAGTTTTTGTGTGGACATAAGTTTCAAACTCCTTTGGGTAAATACCAAGAAGTGTGATTTCTGGACTATATGTTAAGAGTGTGTTTTGTTTTGTATAATACTGCCTAACTGTTTTCAAGGAGGTGGCGCAATTTTTCATTCCCACCAACAATTTATTATGGTAACTGTTGTTCGCCATCCTCAGAATTGGTGCTGTTGGTATTTTGGATTTGGGCCATTCTAATAGTGTGCAGTGTTATCTAATTGTTTTAATTTGCATTTCCCTGATGACATATGATGTGGAGTATCTTGTGATAATTTTAAAACTGTATATTACATATGTCATTTTCTACTATTGCAATCAAATTAACTTACACCTTAAGCAAGCCTTTTGTTTTTTCACTTTTGAAGTCAAAAATATCTGAAGACTACCCTCAACAAAACAATCCATCAGTATGCTCTGTACTCCTCCTTTCCCCCAATGGCAACATAGAGATCATCTGTGATTATAAAAAAAAAAAAAAGTTTCTTTTGAGAGAGAGAGAGAGAGAGAGAGAGAGAGAGAAAGGAAGAAGGAGGGGCTGAAAGACAGGGAGAGAGAATCCCAAACAGGCTCTGAGCTGTCAACATGGAGTTCTACACGGGGCTCAATCCCACAGACCATGAAATCACAACCTGAGCCAAAATCCAGTTGGACGCTTAATCAACTGAGCCACCCCGGTGCCCAGAGATCATCTGTGAGTTTTAATTAGTTTTTATATTTTATATTGTATTTCAACAGATATTTTGATTTATTACTAATATTTAGTGATACTGTTTTCACAGTTCTTTCTGTATTTTACAACTTTCTCTTTCTTAAATATATTACGTTATATATTATATTATATTATATTATATTATATTATATTATATAATTATGTTTAGAAAGGGCAATGTTTCTGAATCTGTGTATGCCTTAAAATATATTTTTGTCCTTTTTAGCTGGTCATAATTTCAATAAATTAAAATACTCCTTTGAAATGAATGCTAAGTATTTAGTGTTAGTAATCAATAGATACCAATCTTATTCTAGTTTATCTTATTTACTGAGTTTTTTTTTTAAAGTTTATTGATTTATTTTTCAGAGAGAGAGAGAGAACATGAGTGAAAGGAGGAGGGGAAGAGAGAGAGAAAGAGAGAGAGAATCCCAAGCAGTCTTTGAGATGTCAGCATGGAGCCTGATGCAGGGCTCAAACTCATGAACTGCAAGATCATGACCTGAGCAAAATGAAGAGTCAGACGCTTAAACCACTGAGACACCCAGGTGCCCCTCTAGTTTATTTTAAATAATGCTTTGACTATCCATCTTTTTTTCTCTAATTTTAAAATAATTTTTCTTTACTTTTTCAGTTGTAAAATTTTGTCACATTATATTGAAGTTTTTTTTTTTCTTTTCATTGAATTTTGTTAGTATCACTATTCTGCTCTGAGAATTTTCTGTCATTATTTCTTTGAGTACTTCTCCTCCTTTATTCTCTCTTTTCTCTTGGTCTGGAAATGAGTCTACTTTAGAACTTTTGCTTTTATTCTTCATAGTTCTTGACCTCCAGGGACCATTTACTAAGAAGAGAGAAGCTGTCTGCTCAATCAGTAACACACTAATTCAGTTGTGCTAATTCAGTGACATAGTATAACGTAATTATTTCAAAAATTTAATTTCACAATTTAAATTTCTGAATTCTTTATTTTTTTTATGGTGTAAAAGTCACTTTTTGGTTGTTTTTGGTTTTGGATATCATGGTCATTGTACTCTTTCTGTGAATGTTCATTACAATTACTTCAGAATAAGTTTTTCTTCTTTTCTCTTTGAACCATATTTTCCCCCCTCCACCCACTTTTAAAAGTAGTGTTTGTTCCCCTTGGGTAATTTATGAAGAAAACTAAATTCTGCGCTTTGATATATTTATTTTACCTCTCCTTAGGGGCAGTTCTAATTATAAGAGATTGCTACAGATTACTAGAACCGATTTCAATACACATTTTTTAAAGCAGTGGGTTTTCTAGGGAGCCTGTTCTTCCTCTGAATAGTCAGTGTGTTTCTCATTCTGCAGTCTTTCTCTCTGGTATCTCCCATCAATTATTTTTCCTGATAGTTTCCCTTATTGATTAATTATCTTTCCTGAATCCCACAAATTATTTAATTGTGTGTGTGTGTGTGTGTGTGTGTGTGTGTGTGCCTGTGCGCTCCTGCCAAGGTTGTTATGGATTAAATATTTAAAATATCATAATATCTGGGGCACCTGGGTGGCTCAGTCGGTTAAGCGTCCAACTTCAGCTCAGGTCATGATTTCACAGTCTGTGAGTTCGAGCCCCGCATCAGGCTCTATGATGACAGCTCAGAGCTTGGAGTCTGCTTTGGATGCTGTGTGTGTGTCTCTTTCTCACTCTGCCCACCCCCCACACTTGCACTCTGTCTCTCTCTCTCTCAAAAATAAATAAACATTAAAAAACTTTTAAAAAATTATATTTATTTTAGGGCTTTGTGGTGGGAGGTGATATATGCATATTTATTCTTCTATCTTTATTCACCTTCTCTTATCGAAGATAAGAAATATTTAAATAGAAAATAGGAAATATTGGCCTATCAATATCTGAGAAGGTGATACCTGCAGTGAGTCTTGAAAAACAGATATAATTTTATCGAGCAAAACGTTTATTGTCACAATAAACTGAAATCCTGAGGGAATCCAGCCTATCTGGACATTGGCAGAAGTGGGTTGCATCAGTCCAGAAATCCATTGAGGTATTTAAGACAGAGGAATTTTAATACAGAGACTTTGACACAAAGCATATAAAAGTTTATGCTGCTATCCAAAAATCAGTAGTTACACAAAGCTGCTATCGTCTTTAGGGGTGGAGAAGAGGAAGGAAAAATGAAATGTGCAGACCAAGAGTTTAGGATCAGAAGTGGCCCCTGAAAACCTTCTCCTACTGGGGTATGAGACTCTTTTTTCCCCTCAGAATAAGCAGATATGCAGTCAGTTATTGACAACTACACTAAAGCTAATGTACTTTTATCTTATACTTTGCTTATAACAATTTTCATTGCATTCTTCGTAGATCTAATTTCCACTTCCATTTATCTGCATATTTTATTAGAACTGTTGGAATTCCAAATGTTGAGCTAGATGAATATGTTCCATTGATTATACAATATAACTCAATATGCAGCCCCTTTGCACAGCAAGGAGTTTGATGGTGTTTATTTGGAGTCAACACGGAAGACAATATTAGGAAATCTCATTGCAAATAGTTCAGGCAATGTGTAAAAGGTGAATAAATGGATGAATCAATGTTGCTGGAAAACAAATTGAACTCTTAGGTCTCCACTACACATCGATTAAAGTACAGGAAACTAAAAAAGAACTAGTTGAAGCTAATATTGCCAATTTCTGTAAATTTTGTAGCTATTCAGTCATTATTGCTATTTTAGGGTGATTGGGGAACACCGTGGCTTTCAAATTAAGCCCTCACTATATAAAAATAACTAACTACACAAGGAGTCAGAATTGAAAACATATTTTACACCTTAATATATAAAGAGAAAATTATATAGGGAAATGTGTTTTCCTTGAGAAAAACATCAGGCACAGCTGTATCCCAGCATGTGTGGGCAGCATAGAGATAAAAATTCTCTAGGGGAATAGGACTCTAGAAAACTTCCTGAATTTGCTTTTTGAGCCCTTCTTTTTTTTTTTTTTATGATTTTTTAAATGTTTATTTGTCTTCGAGAGAGAGAGAGAGAGAGAGAGAGAAACAGAGAGAGACAGAACATGGCAGGGGAGGGGCAGAGAGAGAGGGAGACACAAAATCCAAAATCCAAAGCAGGATCCAGGTTCCCAGCTGTCAGCACAGAGCCCACCGTGGGTCTCCAACCCACTAACCATGAGATCATGACCTGAGCTGAAGTCGCATGCTGAACTTACTGACCCATCCAGGCGCCCTTTTTGACGCCTTCTGTCAGGAGATCAACACTTAACATGCGTGCATTTTTTGCCTGGGGCAGATTTCATATAGTCTAACTTTCATCACAGGCTGCAGGATCATGTCAGAGCAGGGTCAAGCCTGGAAGGTCATGGGAGTGACTCCCAATAGGCTCCATCTGCTGTCCTACCTCAGTAATGCCACCTCCTGCAGCCCTGGGGATTGAGTAAGTCCAATCAAGAGAAGTACCTCTTGGAAAAGTGCATCCCTTCTGGTGAAGGCACTAGAAGATACCCTCAGGGGTGTGAATTACGGACAGCACAATAATATAAAACGAACAAAATAAATGTCTTAAAAACTAAGGGAAGATGCCCACATTCATCATGAACACACTAACCAATGGTGCATACTGTATGAATTTTTCAGCTATTGCCTAATAATGCTATTACAATCAGATTCCTCACTCAGTGGAGGACAGACTCACTGGAACTGGCCCCTGGCCTTGGATGCCTTCAGGTCTCCTTTACAATTCTCCACATTCTTTTTTTTATTTTATTTTTTTAAATTTTTTTTTCAACGTTTATTTATTTTTGGGACAGAGAGAGACAGAGCATGAACGGGGTAGGGGCAGAGAGAGAGGGAGACACAGAATCGGAAACAGGCTCCAGGCTCTGAGCCATCAGCCCAGAGCCTGAGGCGGGGCTCGAACTCACAGACCGCGAGATTGTGACCTGGCTGAAGTCGGACGCTTAACCGACTGCGCCACCCAGGCTCCCCTGTTTCTCCACATTCTATTTGGAACTGTAGCTTCCCTGGGCGTGGTATTAAGAAGCATTGAAGTTCAAGGGACAATCCAAATGTGCGCCTACGTATAACACTTTGATGATGTTCCATCCACTAACATTCCACCGTGAAAGCAACTCAAGTGATGGGGAAGACAAACCTGTTCACCATGAAGCCATGCCAAAGGCCTGAATATAATTCTTTTAAAGGAAGTAGTAAGGAACGGAGGGACCGATTCACTTTACCATTGTCTACCCACTTAATCAAAGTTATGTATTATCCTCATTCCTTCCATAAAGCACCCCAAAGTCTCACTTGTTCATGGATCAGGCCTGAAGCCCAAGAGTTTAGGATCTACCTCACATCTTGATACAGTTCCTCTAGATTTGGAGACCCAGGAAAGTAAAGACTAGTTCACCCCCTCTAACCTGGCCTCGCACTAAAACTACAGCACATAGAGTGTAATAGAAAGTGGGTAATTGTACCATTAGGTATGGAAATATGGAGGCTGAGATAATGAGTTCAGTGGGTAGATAGAAGAACCCTGTGGATAAATCCAAGGAGTGGTTAGTGAGCTTGAACACAACATTGTAGAACTCTCTTGAAGGGACCAGAAATGGATAAAAAGATGGGAAGAAAGGCAGGAACACTGAGGTACGGAGAACAGAATCGGAAGCGTTAACATCCATAAAATAGGATTTTCAAGTACTCAGAAAGAAAAATAAACGAGGAGAGGAAGTATTTTAAAAATAAAATCATGGAGAATTTTAAAATTGTTTAAAAATAGAGAACCTCATTTGACAGAGATTTTTAAGAGCCAAAGAGGTAAGTAAGAACTAATACTCATACCTGACACATTATATTTAAATTTTGAAAGATTAAATAGTAAGTAACAATTTTGATATGTCCTATGAATGGAAGCAGATTATTTATAAGAAATACAATTCAGACTGAGTTAACCTTAGAGTTCTCAAAAGAATTACTGAATGCAAAAAGACAATAAGTACTTTCAGAATCATGGGATGAGGACTTCAAGTGAAAGTTATTAAGGTTATAGACAGTTGAGAAAGTTTATTATAAAATAATGTACTTTGAAAGCTCTCATAGAAGAAGCAGTCCAAGAACAAGAGAGAAAAAGAAAAATCTAGGAGAAAACAAAATTGAGGTGGTAAATAATTTATTAAATTTATTGTATATATTTTAAAAATCAATTTTGTTTCAAGGGATATATCTATCTATCTATATCTATCTATACATATAGATACATATCTATACATACATACATACATATCTATACATATAGATAGATATAGATAGATAGATATAGATAGATATCTATATCTATAGAGATATAGATACATATCTATATCTCTATAGATATATAAATTTCTCTCTATATATATCTTGAAACAAGGGATTGTGTATATATATATATATACACACACATATATGTCTCCAATATCAAATGATACAATTTAAATATGTGCAGTTTGTAATATGCCATTTGCAACTTAGTAAAGCTATAAAAAGGAGCACAATAATGTAAGAGTAAATTGTGGCTGAAGATCACATGACAGTGACATTGGTGAAGAAGTCATGAAAGAGGTAACATAGGGAAGACCTAAATAACATAGAAATTAATAAAATCATGAAGAGAAAAAATAAGGTATTGATTTAATTAATTTGTAACAACAACAGAAAAATTAAAATAAGACATAATTTTCAAGACAGAAATAAATTTGATATGCATGCTAGGATATAGGAAGAGAGGGAATAAAAGAAAGATACTGGAGTAAAATAAAGAGTTAAGATACTGAAGTGGCAGATTTATTTATTTATTTTTAATTTTTTTAACGTTTATTTATGTTTGAGAGACAGAGGGAGACAGAGTGTGAGTCAGGGAGGAGTAGATAGGAAAATACAGAATCTGAAGCAGGCTCCAGGCTCTGAGCTGTCAGCACAGAGCCCAACGTGGGGCTTGAACTCACGGACCGTGAGATCATGACCTGAGCTGATATCAGACCTGAGCTCATGTTGGACTCTTAACAATATTTACAAATCACAGATTAAACAGGATCCAGCAGAAGGCTACAGATTGAGACTGGTCTCCTACAGAGCTCCATGAATATTGGAGCCACTGAGCATTTAAAGCAAGGGGTCCTGGTAGAGTGTTCCAGTGGGAGAGCTGGCCGTCTGTCTATCACACAGCTGCATCCAGGAGGCGGGCTTCTCCATCTCTGATCACACTCGGGGAGATGTTGGTGCACACACAGAGGACAGGACAGGCCGAGGCTGGGTAGCTGGCATGTCACATTACGCTCCAGCAATCCTAGCCATCCCCTAGATCCTGGTGCTGTGTTCTGCTGGGTGTCTGCACCACCCCACAGGCAGGTCAAAAGAACGATCCACAAGGACTGCTGTTTCTGTCTGTGAAATTCCAAGGAATGGATTTCAAGATGTGGTCATTGCACGTTACTGGTCTCAAAGGTGTTTCCAATAAAAAGGAGATTTACCCTTCAGAAATTTACCATTCAGGGATGCTGAATGGTCTTCTGTTCACTGAAAAACCTATATATGCTGGATAAATGCTGGAAGAACCTATATATGCTGGTTTTAAGTACGTTGTTAGCCTCTAGGAAGGTATGAAGCATCTCTAAAGGTTAGAGGGAAAAAAATGAGGAGTAAACTGATGTTTAACAGGTAGGTGCAGATGAATCAAAGGAAAATGCTGCCCTAGGGAACTACTCTGGTAGCTGAACCTGATTGTTTGTAAGAGGAATTAAGGCCATAAACACCTATAGGAAATAATCCAAGAACAAGATAAAAAAATCTAGGAGAAAATAAAATTCAAGTGATAAGCAATTTAGCATTTTTATTATTATTGTCCCACCCACACTGGACAGATACACTTACACTCTCTTTTCACCTCTGCCATCTCCATGCCGAGGACATGGCTCAGCTAGCCCACATTCCAAAGAAGATGAGGGATACATGGGACAACCCAGGTTTGATCTGCAGTTTGGAGCGAAGCTCAGCAGGCCCAGCCTAGATCAGCTTCTCTCATGCCTCAATCTTGCCTCCTTTGGTCTTCCTAGGAGACAGGGAAATCATGGTCCCAATAAATTGTCTGTATCTAATTCTCTGACAGTCTAGATCGGCCAACTTGAAGACACCCGATTGTTGTTTTAAGCTACTGAGTGTTGGAGTGGTTTGTTACATAGCATTATCATAGCACTTGCTAACCAATACATGACTTTAACAGATCTTGTAGTTGCAGTTTCCTTGGTAGGAAACGAGGACCCAGGATTGGGTTCAAGAATGATCACCATGGTTTCTCAAAATTCAGGGTTTAATTTCGCCAAGACTGTGAGTTGTAGGGACACAGAGATGCTCTTGGTTTGGGAGGAAGAAAGAAAGAAACTGTCATCTGGTGTGAGAAAAGCAGAACATGCAGCAAGCAGGGTTGCTTCAAGAAGGAAGCTAAGCTTTTCAGTGTGCAGTGCAAAGATGAGTCCTATGGACTGAATGTTGTGTCCCTCGAAATTCACATGTTGGAACCCTAACCCCCCAGTGTGGCTGCGTAGGGAGATGAGGCCTCTGAGGAAGAAATCAAGGTTGAATGAGATCATAAGGGTGGGGTGCTGATCTGAGAGGATTAGGGTGCTTACAAGAGGAGATATCAGGGAGCTTGCTTTTTCTGTCATCTGGTCAAGGAACCAAGGAAAGACCATTTGAACATACAATGAGAAGAAGGCAAGGATGGGAGCTCTCACCAGAAACTGAATGGCTAGAATGTTGATCTTAAACTTCTCGTCTCCAGACCTTGGAGAAAATACATTCTATTGTTTTTGCCAGCTGGTGTGTGGTATTTTAATGGTATTTTAATGTGGTAATTTAATTAATATAATGGGGCCCCACCCAGGTTTTCCCTTAAGCTCTAACACACCCATCCCCACAGTCCCTGGAAATAGTACACAGACACTCACTGGATATGACCTTCTGCCACAGGCAATTGCCTCATGCAGGAATGTGCCTTCTCCTAGGGTGTGGCTCACAGCCAAAGACCAGCTGATATGGAGAATCCAGGCCTCAGTCCCTTACCTCAATTTGGGACAACTCTGAAAGATCCTCCCAGCTCTAGAGCTCACTGCAGGATCAGTAGAGCATTGGAAGTATGTCTCTAGTTCAGTTTTTTCTCTCTGCCCAATTTTGTCCTCCTCACTTTCTTAGAAGTTTATCTCACAAGAACATTTCTCCATTAATTTCTGCACCCAGTTCTCTGTCTGAGAGTTAGTCCACAGATAGCCCCATTAAAGGTGGTGTTTATAGGTTATTTTTCTGTATTGTATTTTCATTCTAATATTCCCGTTGTACCTTTTCATTAAGTATTATAGGATGCGGGCTACTGAGCTATCCAAAGGCGAGGGCTCCTCCCATGTTCAAGCTACACTTGTGTAAAAGAAAATACTTGGATTTGCAAGACTGGTGCCTCAGAAAAAAATGAGTGAGATACGTAAGACAGTGATAGCCGGGATGGTTTTGTGAGACATGGAATAATTTACCAGGGCAACGCAGTTGCCTGGGGGCAATTAACATGATAAAATACAAGAACTCTTTCAGTGACAGTAGATGAGCATTTAGACAATTGTAATTTGGGTGAATTTGGTGTAAATGAAATCATGATCTGGAAGGCCAGTGAATTATGCCACATCTAGGATATCTTTACTAACATGCATAGATTAAAAATTGGGATTATTCTATATACAAAATTTTATGTACTGTTTTACCTCAGTTTTAAAAATTTTTAGGTCATACAATAATTTTCAATGGCATAGCATTTGATGATTGCATAATTTTATATACTAGCTGCACACCGTAATTTATTTATCCACTTCTATATTTTTGGACATTTATATTATTTTCTCATTTTTTGCTATTATAAATAATACTGAAATGACTATCATTGTACATAAATCTTAATGTGTATTTCTGATTATCTTCTGGGGATAAATCTGTGGAAGTGGGATTACGGAGTCAAAAGGAAGACTTTTTTTTGAAAGCTCTTGATATGTTGTAGAACTGTGACCCATAAGTGTAAAATATGCACTCCTTCCAGCCTTTCAGTCGGTGTATGTTTATTGAGTTGGATAATACAGTGGGAACTCTTTCTAGATTTGGGGGAAAAAAAGACAGGCAGGGTATTATTCTCAGGTTTCTTATATTCCAGTTGGAAAGCAGTAATACCATGTAGCAAAAATAAGATGATGCTAGACACTAGTGAGTCAGTTATATGAGGAAAAAATAAAGCAGGGGGTGGACGATAATGAAAACATGTGGGACATGCTCAGAGAGCTCTTGGAGGAAGGAAGCGACTTCGAAAGACCCGAATGACAGCTGGAAGCTACCCCGGGAAAGAAATAATTGTCCACTCATGGCAGTATCAAAAAAGGACCCATTAAGAAAAATCTGATGTTATAGGTGGTAGTGGGATCCTGTTATTATGTTTAATTTTTTCCTTTTCTTTTGTAGAACTTTCTTTTTCAGTGCTTATTGAGCACTTGCATTGCTTTCCTTGTGACTGTGCCATCATGTTATTTGTCGATTTATGTGTCTACATGAGTGTTAGTGGCTTCCCTGTTAATCTTTAAGCATTCTTCATATATTAAATATAATAACTTCTCAAAAGCCAATGTTTGCTGAGGATATTTATTCCCAAATTTCATTTGCCCTCTACTTTCATTTGAAATATTTCTATGGAACTTTTCTTTCTCTTCAAATTTTTACATCGTCAGATCTGTTCATCTTTTCCTTTGTGATTTTCCATTTGCAACATGGCTTTCAAAATGACTTTCAAACGATCATTTTGTAATTTAGAAGCAAAAGCTCTCTTAGCCTGATAGAAGTTGAATTTGAACATCTATCTCTGGTCCCCAAAGCCTCTTTTCTTTTCATTGTACCACACTAGCTTAAACATGAGCTGACATATATAAATAAAGCTTGTGAGTTTAGTTTTTTAACTTGTCCTTTATAGCCAGCCAGCTAGCTAAAGTATCGTTACTATCTAGAACAAATGAAATGCAAAGAAAAATAAACTCCAATGTCTGGATTGTGAGATCTGAGGCAGGGTGCTGTTTAATTAGTACACCCCAAAAAGTCAGGAGAACTCCAGTAGAAGGACAAGAGATATGGGTAGTCCTCAGAGCCCACAAAGGGTATCAAATTCCAAGTTCTAGGGTCAGGAGAGAAATAGAGTCAAAGACATATCAAGTGGAAGGGCTGGAGCTGAAAACACACACAAAAATATGGTTTGGTGTTTGAGTTCCATTGAACCATAAGCTTTTGATGTTGGCTAGGACCAGGGACTTGGTGATATCTGTCTGTGTCAGGGCGGAAACAGCCCCTAGAGTGTCCTGCTGAGTCATTTTATTCAGAGGAATTAAAGAATATGTATGTGGCAATACAAAACAGCATAGTATAAACACACACACATATCCACATACAATTTTATATATGAGTCCTCATTAGATTATCAATTGTCACGGACATTATTTCAAATGTCTTCATTTCCTCTCCTCTGGTATGCCCCACAGAAAGCAAGTGCATCAGAGAAAATGTATCCTTTCCTTGGACAGTAAGGACAGTTTGTTTGATTTAAACTTTTGTCCTGCTCTGATGGGAATGTGGAAGGTGTGAGGCTATTGACCTTTCTTCCCTGTACTTTTTAGTTACTTTGTATTTCATATTCTGCAGCCACACTTCAGCATCAGTTTATATCCAACTACATCTCAAACTTCCAATCCTTACACTTCCTCCAGAATCTTCTCACAAATCCCTTTCTTGTGCTTGTAATTTATATTGTACCCTCCAGGTTTTCACCTCGTGGAAGGTTAAAGAAAAAAGAGACACTTTTGTTTCTTCGGTATAAGGAGTTGAGCTCCCGACCGTTCTTTTGCCAGGGTGACAGTTGATGAGCTGTGAGTATAAAACAACTCACAAAAGAACCAGGACTCTCCCTCGAATGGTGTATCTGATTCCTCTAATAATTTTTATCCAGGAAAAGGGACCATTGTCCCGGTCATTTGCACCAGCGACGCTACCATTATCATCAACATTAGCATCCTCCCATCACTCCCTTTGTGAATAATGACCTATAGCATGATCTGCTTTTTCTATAAAGTCTGGAATAACATACCTGGAGCTCACACCTTAGGAGCAAAATACAAATGTCCCTGTTTTCTGATGTTCTTTGTTCACCGAGCTATAAAAGAAGAGGCAGGGATGAGGACACATGTAAGAGCATAAAAATAATTTTGGTTCATGAGATCTATCATTTAGAGGCAGGTTGAATAAATGGTATGACGTTTGGAGACTTGCAGCCGTGAATGAAGCCACAACTCTACAAGTGAGTCACTCTGGGACTTTATCTGACCTCTCTGGGCTTCTGTCTCCTCCTCTATAAAAATACACAAGAGCTGGGGCGCCTGGGTGGCGCAGTCTGTTAAGCGTCCGACTTCAGCCAGGTCACGATCTCGTGGTTCGTGAGTTTGAGCCCCGCATCAGGCTCTGGGCTGATGGCTCGGAGCCTGGAGCCTGTTTCTGATTCTGTGTCTCCCTCTCTCTCTGCCCCTCCCCCGTTCATGCTCTGTCTCTCTCTGTCCCAAAAATAAATAAAAAATGTTGAAAAAAAAAATACACAAGACGTCTTTGTGAAATTGACTCATATTGTGCCAGTACCACTTCTAGAATGATGCCTGGACTATGATAGGTGCTCAGTTAAAGAGTAAAAATGATAGCAAAACAATTTTAGATTTTCTGTTCAGCAAGTGAGCTCATAAGTAAAAGTACCTACTTTGATTTTTATGATAATTAGATTTTCCACTTTGAAATAATATGAAAACAAAATTCCCAGCGTTCTAGTATATGCTTCTTGTTCCTACCCATAATCCTTTTGAACAGCGAGAGAACAATATTCTCTAAGGATGGATCTGTGTTTTGACAACTGCACATTTGCTGGATAATATTTTCTGAAATAAGTAACTAGTAATACCTTCAGCTACGTTGCAAATACTCACTACAATGCCTTTTGTGTGTGTGTGTGCCGACATTTTTTCAAACGCAGAATAGTTTAGAAAATTACTCAATCATACCATGTGACCGTTTTACTAATTGTATCAGATCAAAAGTCCGTTTCAGCCTCTTTTCTGAGGCTGTAAATAAAATCCCCAGTTGGGTGGCGTATTTCCTATCAAGACAAAGAGGGAGCCCATTAGTGGAAGCGAGTTCATCTGGTGAGGCCTAAAGAGACCCACACCCCCATTTGGATTCTTTCTACCTGCACTGATATGAAAAAATATTAAACTTTAAAAAATCTCACTGTCCTCATTTGTCAAGGACAGATAATGACACTGATCTTCCCCATGCACAGGGTTATTATGAGGGCCACCTGGCATGATGGTGGGTCTCTGCTGTAACAAACAGACACAAATGAAGTCCAGAAGCAGATTTTCTTACCAGACCTTGCTGCCCCCAAGGCTTTCGTTGCCTCAGGTTGCACAAGTCAAGGTGAAGGCCTGGAATTCAAACCATCAAGCAGAGGGAATGTCTAGGAACTAAAAAATGAAGAATGGGCTGGTCAAGGGTGAAAAACAGAGAAGAAACCAAGGAAAGAACTCCATAGTAAGAAAACAGATTCTGAAGAGAAAGATTTGAAGACTCTTGACTACAAATAAGTGTTGCTTAGCTAAACTGCTCCCTGGAGCATAGGATTTTGAAGGACCTTTTGTGTTTAAACGACTAGAGCTGGATAGAAGTCGCTGAATGGTTTGCTATGGATCCAGTATCAACGCACCTCCCACCTCATCATGGGTTTCTCACCTCCATACACAATGTTGGCCCTTCAGAAGGGTGTAGGAGAGAAGGCACCTGCACCCATGAGTCTCCTTCTTTATACATGGCAGAATGCTGTTTGACTCTGGAGAAAGAATGTTCAGTAAAGCATTTGGGGAAAGTTACGAGCAAATAATAAAATATGCGCTTCATCGCTGAGGTAGATATGACTTGAGGTGTTCGTTGACATCCTATAAAGAAATATCCACCTTCAACTCTTCGGCCGTCATTGGGCTTTTTGGGAAAATAATGTAAATTTTCTAAACTTCCTCTCTAAATTGAAAGTAAACGTACTGTATTAGGTTTCCCGTGTGTGTGTGTGTGTGTGTGTGTGTGTGTAAGACAGAGAGGGACAGAGAGACAAGAGACAGAGATATTTTAAAGAATTGGCTTACAAGATTACGAAAGTGGCAGAGTCTGAAATTCACAGGGCAAGCGGGCAGGCTGGACATTCATGTAAGCAGTGATGTTACTGTCTCGAGTCTGAAGTTTGCAGGGACAGCCAGCAGGCTGGAGACTCAGGCCAGATTTCCATGTTCATCTTGAGGCAACATTACTTTGGGAAACCTGTCTTTTCTCTGAAGGCCTCCAACTGGAGAAGACTCACTCACATCATGGAGAGTAATTTGTTCTACTTAAAGTCAACTGATTGAAAACATTAATCACATCCACAAATACCTTTGTAGAGACATCTAGACCAATGTTTGACCAAACAATTGGGCCCCTTAGCCAAGTGGACATGTACAGCTGACTATCACAGATCCATACCTCATGCGGTAAATATGATAACATACAGAACGTTTAGCAAGGGGGTTGACGCAATTTCCTTTGTCAGTATTTGGTTTGAGTAACTGGGGGAAGTGAGTTTACCAGAAATACATTTCAAATATGTACAATTGAGAGGAAAAAACTTTTCCAGTTGGCTAGGTAATGTATATATTATTACTTTATATCAAAGAAGTTTGAATGATTTGGTTCAATGAAGCCAGAGAAAACAGTATTATATATGGAAAGGGGTCCAGCATTTGTGCGTGTCAGACCCAAGTTTGAATCTAAGTTATGCTCTACTTTGGATAAACTGCTCTCATCCTCGATTTCCTTATCTGAAAAATGGATCTAATAATGTCGCTTCGTAGGGTTTTGGAAATATGTGAAACACCAGAACACGGAGTTTTTGCAACAAATACAGCCTAATGTGTAAAGATTAGTATTATTATCTTCTCTATTCCCTGTTCTCAGTTTGCTGAGTAGAAGCACATTTTCCCATCTGAGGATAATATTATAAAATTCCATAACTTTCTATTTATGATTATTAAACTCAGTCCAGGTGGATAGTTTATAAATCCAACCTCATCCTGAACTTAAAGCTTTTGTCACCTTCATCATTGGCTACAACTGAGGGCGAAAAGGCTTTCCTTGGAGATGGGGTATGACTTGTTTTGTCACTTCTCCTTACTATCCCTCTTCTGGACTTCTAGTGAAGGGCTATAATAAGACAGCAATGGCCATAGGCAGCTGTGGGGGTGCTGACCTGATGCGGAACTGCCCATGGCCCTCCCCTGAGGTGTGGGGCATCTGCAGATATGGTAGCACGTATATGGAGTATATGGTTTTCCTGGAGAAGTATGTAAGGTGTCCCTGACCTGTCTCTCACTGAAGACCGCTTTTTTTCCCCTGAGGTATAATTGGCCTAGAACATTATGTTGGTTTCAGGTTGGTTTCAGTCACAACATTGTGACTTCCTATTTATGTATTGCAAAATGATCACCACAATAAGTCTACTTACATCTTTTACCGTATGTAATCATTGAATTTTCTGTGATGAGAACTTTACAGATTTACTCTCAGCAACTTTCAAATATGCAATACAGTTTTATCGGTTGTAGTCCTCAATCTGTGGATTGCATCCTGTGATTTATTTTGTCACTGGAAGCTTGTACCTCTTGATTCCCTTCACGCATTTTGCCCACCCCGCACCCCTGACTCTAACAACTACCAACCCATTCTCTATAAGTTCTTTTTGTTTTTTTTTAGATTCCACATATAAGTGAGATCATATGACATTTGTCTTTCTCTGACTTATTTCACTTAGCATAATGCCTTCAAGGGTCATCCATATTGTCACCAAAAGCAAGATTCCAATCTTCTTTATGACTGAATAGCATTCCATTGTGTGTGTGTGTGTGTGTGTGTGTGTGTGTGTGTGTATTCATATACCACTTTTTCATTATCCAGTCATGCATGAATGGACACTTAGATTGTTTCCCTATCTTGGCTACGGCTATTATAAATAATGCTACAGTGAATATAGGGGTTCAGACACCTTTTTAAGGTGGTGTTTTCCTTTTCTTTAGATAAATATCCAAAAGTAGAATTGCTGGATCATATGGTGATTCTATTTTTTAAGCTTATTTATTTTGAGAGAGACAGAGACTGCATGAGTGGGGGAGAGGAAGAGAGAGAGGAAGAGAGAGAATCCCAAGCAGGCTCCACCCTGTCAGTACAGAGCTCGACATGGGGCTCAAACTCATGAAACCATGAGATCATGACCTGAGCCAAAACCAAGAGTCAGATGCTTAACCCACTGAGCTACCCAGGCGCCCCTGGTAATTCTATTTTTAATTCTTGGAGGAATCTCCATACTATTTTCCAAAGTAACTGCGCCAATTTCCATGCCCACCAACAGTGCATGATGGCTTTCTTCATCCACGTCCTTGCCAACACTTTTAGTTCTCTTTTTGGTAACATCCATTCTAACATCGATCAGGTGATCTCATCATAGTTTGCATTTGAATTTCCCTGGTATTAATGATGTCGAGCATATTTTCACATATCTGTTGACCATCTGTATGTCTTCTTTGGAAAAATGTCTACTCAGACCTTCTGCCAATTTTTAAGTGGATTTTTTTTTTTTTTTTTTTTTTTTTTGGCTATTGAGTTGTATGAGTTCTTTCTATATTTTGTAAGTTGTCCCCTTATCTTATATAGGATTTGCAAAATTTTCTCCCACTCAGTTGGGTTTCCATTTTACTGATGATGTCTTTTGTTATGCAGAAGCTTTTCAGTTTGACGTAGTCCCGCTAGAAGACTCCATTTAGAGAGGCATGTGTGTCTTTTCATTGGCTGCCCTCACCAATAATCCACACGTTCAACATTTTCTCTTCAGAAGGAGCCACTGGGACTACTGAGGTCCTCTTCCTTCTATGTCTTGTGGGGGCCTTGGGGATCTGGGTCAGGAGTAGCAAACTTTTGCCTATTGGTTGGGGCCACTCTTGTATATCTCTCATGTTGTTCCGATATCATCTTGCCTGGCAAAAATCAGATAGTCTTCTTTGTTTGCATTTCTGAGGGCACGCACTTCAAGTTTTTCGAGAACTCTCTCACGATGCAGTGTTCTCAAAAAGCCTTAGAACAGCCCTGCTGTGAACATTATGTGGTGAGTGAAATGCCAATCTCTCTTTCTTGAAGACACACAAAATCTCTGAGGATGATTTGCTTAGGGCTTCACTGCCCACCATCTTTTGGTTTTGGGGTGTGGTGGTGAGGGGGATCCCAGGGCAAGGAGAGAGTAATGTCAGAGACATTACTTTATTTATTTATGAGTGCTTTATTCCTGAAGACTGAAAATGTTTTTGTTTTTGTTTTTGTTTTTGTTTTTTTAATGTCTCTCTCTGTTTCTCCTCTGCCCCTCCTCAGTCATCCATTCCATATCCTGGGTTGACAAACTATCCAGCGGTGATCATTCCAGAAATATTTCCATCTTGTCTTTGTATCTGGCTCCATTTGTTGATAGCTGTTTTCTGAATGCAGAATTATGGAACAGCTAGAAAGAGTTCACTCTGCGTTCTATTACCGTAGCTATTATTATCAGCGGCCACAACAGTAGCTCATTTGTTCACATCAAACTGGTAGCCCTCTGTTTTTCTCCTTTATGACCATTGTGTAATATATAGCTTCTGAACGGTGGCATATTGGAGCATAAATACTGTAACTTTCTCCTACATAGATTTCCAATAGGGACTCCTTTACAGTCATTTTATGGTTTTAAAAATAGCTCCATACTTAACTTCAAGATCTTGTTTCCTGTTTCAGAGAGAATTGTTCGCCTTCGTCAGGCTGAGAAAAATAACATTCCAGGAAACAGAACTACAACACATTCCCCAGGGCTTGCTTTCTGTAGGGTGACCACTGGGGAGGCCAACTAAAGGCATTTCACGAGGGTTGTGCCATGTTTCTGCAAATCCTGCCCACATCTTCCTTTAGACTCCACCTTTCAGTATATGCTGTCCAATTCCCAGTTCAACTAATTATCTTACATGAAAACTGAGAACCAACGAAAACCTCTGGAAGCCAGAAGAATTCCATTCTCCTGAGTTAAAATATCATGCTGTACTGCCCTGGGGGTGCTGTTTTAATCATGGCCCATGCTACTTGGGCTTAAACACAACTGTAGGTATCTCTTTTTTTTTTTTTTTAATTTTTTTTTCAACGTTTTTTATTTATTTTTTTTTGGGACAGAGAGAGAGACAGAGCATGAACGGGGAAGGGGCAGAGAGAGAGGGAGACACAGAATGGGAAGCAGGCTCCAGGCTCCGAGCCATCAGCCCAGAGCCCGACGCGGGGCTCGAACTCCCGGACCGCGAGATCGTGACCTGAGCTGAAGTCGGACGCTTCACCGACTGCGCCACCCAGGCGCCCCGGTATCTCTTAATTAGTACCTGGCAAGAGCTAGCAGTGAAATCTTTTGACTCGGCCTGTGGTAAGTAAACTAAATTGTATCTACCTGAGGCCAAACAGAACATGAGGCTGCCCTTGGCGGGGTCAGAATCACCCCTGTCCTTCAACTCAACATTCTATTAAACTGGGAACAAAAAAACTAGAGTTTCAAATTAATCTAAATTGAATGCCTCTTCACTTATATATAAGATGTCCTCTCTTCAACCTTCCCATGGCTAACTCCAAAGCGAAACCGGACTTGTCCAGAAGAATTAAGGAGAAATATAGAGCTTACTGAAGATTCTATAAGGGAGATACATATGATGAGCTCCCAGGGCCCAGGCCTGAGCTTGTAGCAAAATCATTCTCCAAATCCCATTTTCTTAGTCTCCGTTTTTTCTCTCTCCTTTCTTGTGTTCAGATTTCTTGGCTCTTTACCACTTATCTGCCATCTCTTTCTCTTCACTTTGTCCCGCGGGCTTCTCAGTTTCTCTGCTGGAGCCATTTCATCCTGCCCCAGCTTCTTTATTTTGTGTTCTGCATCTGTTTCTTAAAACTGTTTTCAAGGGCTTCAAATGCTTTGTTTTTTGATGATTTTGTTTGTTCTCACTAAAGGAAAAGACGGTTTGGTTGCTAGGAGTCTCCTTTTTATGAAGGCAACAGGTTATGACAAATGACAGATAATGTCTTCCTTTTCCATGCTAATATTCAAAGGAAGGAATTTATTATGTCTCCGCAATGCAAGATAACACAATCTATAATTTACCATTTATTTGAGTTATGTGGCAAAAACCAATATTAAATGGCACCCTATTTCCTATTAATTCCATTGATATTTTAGTCCTTTGTGGACTGATACCTCCAGCAGATGCCCAGATGCCCAGTCCACTCATATGTGGCTGGGTGACCCCGACCCTGAACTCTACCAAACCTACTCATCCACACAAATAATACCAAGAGTGGATAAAACTGATCTTTAAGCAATACAGAATTAAAAAAAATATTTTAATAAAATATACATAACAACATTTACAATTTTAAACATTTCTTAGTATAGTTCAATGGTGTTAGACACATCACAATGTTGTGAAACCGTCACTGCCACCCATGTCCACAGATCTTTTCACCTTGCAAAACAGAAGCTCTATACACATGAAACAATAACCTCTCATCTCCCCCTCTTCCTGCCCTGACAAAGATCATTCCACTTTCTGTCTCCATGAGCCTGACTCGTCTTAAGTACCTCGGAAGTGTGGAATCATACAGGATTCATTCTTTTGTGACTGGCTTATTTCACTAAGCATAATGTCCTCGAGGTTCATGCATGTTATAGCATGTGACAGAATTTCCTTCCTTTCTAATCCTGGATACTCTTCCACTGCATGTACACACCATATTGTGCTTATCCATTCACCCACCCATGGGTCACTTGGGTTGCCTCCATGTTTTAACTCATGGATAAAGCTGCTATAAATGTGGGTGCATGAATAACTTTTCGAGGCCTTGCTGTCATTTCTTTGGGAGATATCCCGGAAGTGGAATTGCTGGGCAAGATGGTAATTCTAGTTTTAACTCTTTGAGGAATTACCATACCATTTTCTATAATGGATGGACTGTTGTGCATTCCCACCAAGAATGAGCAAAGGTTCTAATTCCTCCAAATTCTCTTTTTTGTTTTCTTTTCTTCTATAGTAGCTATCCTAATGAGTATGAGGTGGCATCTTGTAGCTTTGATTTGCATTTTACTTAGGATTTGTGGTATTGAGCATTTTTTCATCTTCTTATTGGACATTTGTGTATGTTCTTTGGAGAAATATCTATTCAAGTCCTTTAACCATTTTTAAATCATATTGTATGTTTTCTGTTGTCCAGTTTTAGGACTTCTCTATATACTCTGGATATATATTAGATATATAATTTTATTTTATTTTATTTTATTATTTTATTTATTTTAATTTTTTTAAACATTTATTTATTTTTGAGACAGAGAGAGACAGAGCATGAACAGGGGAGGAGCAGAGAGAGAGGGAGACACAGAATCTGAAACAGGCTCCAGGCTCTGAGCTGTCAGCACAGAGCCCGACGTGGGGCTCGAACTCACGGACCGTGAGATCATGACGTGAGCTGAAGTCAGACACTTAACCGACCAAGCCACCCAGGCGCCCCATATAATTTTAAACTATTTTCTCCCATTCTGCAGGTCACCTTTTATTCTATTATTAATATTTGTGGTGCACAAAATTGTTAAATTTTTCATGAAGTCCACTTTGTCTATTTTTTTGTTGTTGTTTTGTTTTGTTACCTGTGCTTTTGGTGTCAGATGTAAATATTCATTGCCAGATGTAAATACTCATTGCCAAATCCAATGTCATGAAGTTTTTATCTATGCTTAAAAAAATGTTTTATGGTTTTAGATCTTACTTCCATTTTGAATTAAGTTTTTCTGGTATGGTGTTAGGTAAGAAAACAATTTCATGTATTTTTGTTTTGTTTTTGTTTGTTTTTTTTCATGTGGATATCCAGTTTTCCTTGAACCATTTGTTGAAAACACTTCTCTTTCCTCATTGGCTCATGTTGGAATCCTTGTCAAAAGTCATTTGACCATATATGTGAAGGTTTATTTCTGGGATCTCTATTCTATTCCTTTAGTTTATATGTCCATCTTTTGTCAGTATTACATTGTTTTGATTACTGTAGCTTTATAGAAAATATTGAAATTAGAAAGTCCTACAGGTTTGTTATTTTGCAAGATTGTTCCAGCTATTTGGGGTCCCTTGAGATTCCAGATGAGTTTCAGAATGGGTTTTACTATTTATGCAAACAACATCATTGAGATTTTAATAGGGATTTCATTGAATTTGTAGACTGCTTTGGGTTGTATGAGCATCTCAACAATATTAAATCTTACAATTCATTAATCTGGGATGCTTTTCCCTTTACTTGTGTATTTTTTTCATTTCCTTCAGCAAAATTTTAAGTTTTCATTACACTGTCCTTTTATCTAACTTGGGTAATTTAATTACTAAGCATTTTATTCTTTTTGATGCTATTCAAAAGGGTATATTTTTGTAATTTCCTTTTAATGTTGTTCAATTTTTGTATATACCAGTGCAACTGATTTTTATGTGTTGAGTGTCTATCCTGCTATTTTGCTGAATTTGAGAAGGAATGTTATTAGTTCTTCTTTGAATATTTGGTTACATTCATCAGTGAAGTCATTGGGTTCAGAGTTTTTCTTTATTAGAATAGTTTTGATTACTGATGGAGACTTACAAGTAATTATAAGACTACTCAGATTTTCTATTTCTTCATAATTCAGTCTTGGTAGATTTTGTGCTTTATGACCTTATCCATTGTATATGTTATCCAGTTTGTTGGTGTATAATTACTATGGTACTATTTATAATTTTTTTTTATTTCTATAGAATTGGTAGTAAGGTCCCCACTGTCATTTTTGATTTTAGTAATTTAAGTCTTTTTTTTTTCCAAATCCATTTATCTAAAGGTTTATCATTAAAATTTTTTATTTTATGAAACAACTTTTGGTTTCATATGTTTTCTCTGTCTCTTTGCTTTTCTAGTCTCTATTTTATTTATGTCTGCTCTGATTTTTATTACTTCCTTCTGCCACTTTTGGGTTTAGTTCGTTCTTCTTTCTTCCAGTTCCTTAAATTGTAAAGTTAGATTATAATCTGAAATCTTTTTTGTTTTTTAATGTCAGCCTTTATATCTGTAAGTATGTGCCTTAGCACCATTTTTGCTGGGTCTCATAAATTTTGGTATGCTGTATTTTCATTTTCATTTATCAATAAGTGTTTTCTAATTTCCCTTATGTTTTTTTGATTCACTAGCTTTTTAAGAGTGTGTTGTTTAATTTCCATAAGTATGTGTATTTTCTAGTTTTCCCTGTTATTGATTTCTAACTTCATACCATTGTGATCAGAGAAAACACTTTGTATGGTATCTATCTTTTAAAATATACTGAGACTTAATTTATAGTCTTACATATGGTCTGTTCTGGTAAATGTCTCATTTGCACTTCAGAAATATGTGTGTGTGTGCTTTTGGGTGTTCTATATGTGTCTATTATATCTAGTTGGTTTATCATGCTGTTTAGTCCTCTGTTTACCTAGCAACCTTCTGTCTGGTTGTTCTATATCCATTATGGAGTATGGAGTAGGGGAGTCTCCAACTATTATCTCTCCTTGCTTCATATATTTGGATGTTATGTCATTAGGTCATATTTATAATTGTTGTATCTTCTTGCTGTATTGAACTTTTGTTAATATATAATTCCTTTTTATCTCTTGTAACTTTTTTTGATTTAAAGTCTATTTTGTTTAATATTAACATAGCCATCCTTGCTTTCTATTGTTTATTGCTTGCATGGGATATGTTTTTATGTCCTTTAAATTTCAAGCTACGTGTGTCATTCAATCTGAAATTATTCTCTTATAGATACTATATAGTTCAGTCATGTGGTTTTACCCATTCTGCCAGTCTCTGTCTTTTAACTGGAGATTTTAGTCTGTAAACTATTTACCGTAATACTGACGAGTTATTTGCTTTTGTTGTTTTTTAAAATTTTTCTATATGCTTTATAGCTTTTTGTATCTCATTTCTTGTCTTCTTTGTAGTTAGTTGATTATTTTGTAGTGAACTATTTGATTTCCTTTCTCATTTCCTTTTGTGTATATTCTATAGCCATTTTCTTTTTGGTAACCATGGGAATTACATTTAACATCCTAATGTTCTAACACTCTAATTTGAATTTATTCAATAGTGTACAAAAATTCTGCCATTTGGAGTTTCATCCTCATTCATTTTGGTTGCTGATGTCACAAATGTATATCTCTATACATTCTATGCCCCCAAATCTAAGCTGATAATTCTTTTAAATGCATTCGTCTCTTACATTATGCAGGGCCCAAGACTTAGACTTAAAGCTAAAGTTATAATAATACTATCTCTCAGATTAATGATTTTTTAAAAAATATAGTCTTTTCTTATTTCATGTAGAAACCAAAAAGTGTGTGTTTATAAACTGTTACAGTAATACTAGCTTTTATAATTGTCCATATATATACCTTTACTTTTTTCTTCCATATGGCTTCAATTTAATATTTAGTAGTGTTTCATTTCACTTTTGAGGACTCACTTGACCATCTCTTGGAGGGAAGATCTAGTGGTAACTAATTCATTCAGCTTTTGTTTTTCTGGGAACATCCTGATTTCTCCCTCATTTTGAAGGACAGTTATGCTGGATATAGGATTTGTTGCTGAAAGCTTTTTTTTTTTTCCTTTTAGCTTTGAATACCTGTTTTTAATGTTCATTTTATTTTTGAGAGAGAGAGACAACAGACAGACACGAGTGGGGAAGGGGCAAAGAGAGAGAGGGTGAGAGAGAATCCCAAGCAGGCTTTGAGCTGTCAGCCCAGGGACCCATGTGGGACCTGAACTCATGAACTGCGAGATCATGACCTGAACCAAAGTCAGATGCTTAGCCAACTAAGCCACGCAGGCACCCCTAGCTTTGAATATCTTAATCCACTGCCTTGTGGTCTCCAACATTTATGAGGAGAAATGTGAAGACAAAAATCTCCTTTTTTCTTTTTAAGAATCCCTTGTGTGTGATGATTCACTTCTCCTTTGTTGCTTTCCAGACCCTCTCTTTGTCTTTGTCTTTTGAAAGGTTAATTATAACATGTCTTTGTATGGGTCTTTTAGAGTTTATCCTACTTGGAATTTGTTGGCCTTCTTGGATATTTATACGCATGTCTTTCATCACATTTAGGATGTTTCCAGCCATTGTTTCTTAAAATATTCTTTCTTCCCCTTTCTCTCTCTCTTCTCCCTCTGGGACTCTCACAGTGCAAATGTGCCATTTGATTGTGTTCCATAGGTTCCTTAGGCTTTGTTCATTTTTCTCAATCTTTTTTACCCTTTCTGTTTCTACTTGAAAATTTCCATTGACCTGTCCTCAAGCTTGCTGATTCTTCTCCCTGCTCCAATCTGCCTTTGAATTCTAATAGTAAATTTTTCATTGGTGTTATTTCAGTTTTCAGTTCCAAAATTCCTTTATGGTTTCTTTTTGGGTTTCCATGTCTTTACCAACACTTCCATTTTATTCATATGTTATTTTCTCAACTTTATCAACTTTTTCCTTTAGTTCTTTCAGCATCTTTAACTTGCTTTTGTTTTTGTCTAGTATATCTCTCTTATGGTCTTTCTTGGGGAAAGTTTCTTTTGATTATACTTTTCTTCTTAGCATGGGTTGTACTTTCTTGTTTCTTCATATGCCTCATGTTTGTTGTTGTTGTTGAAAAGTAGATACTTAATTTAATAATGTGGTGACTCTGGAAGTCAGATTTCCCCTCTTCCCCAGAGTTTGTTGCTCTTTGCTATTGTTTTGATTAATTAATTAATTAATTAATTGTCTTAGGCTGTCTCTGTGCCAAGAGTCAGCCTGATGCGTAAACTTAAGGTCATCTCAGATCATTACTGGGCCTTTCTTGGGTATGCACAGCCACTTTCTATTTCCCCCATCTACATGGTTATTTTTTAATGCACATTTTTAAGTCCAAGTCTTTTTCCGCAAGAAGGGAAAAAAAGAGAATAATAAAAATGGGTAAAAAGTGTGCCAACCCATTAAATCCATGTCTGCACCTCGGTGATCAGAAGCAGCAATCAGCAATGAGAACATAGATGCCCAATATTTGGAGGACACAGTCCTTTTCACCCACGCTTACTTCTGTTTCAGGAAAACATGCATGGCTGCCTGCCGTATGGCTGGGGTGGGCAATGGGTGGTTGCTAATGTGCTAAGAGATGAAATTGTTAACCAGAGTTTATTGTCTCAGCCTTTCCCTTACAACTGCAATCCTCCAAAACACCAGAGTTCCAAAATGGCTACATCAGAAAGATTGTGCCATTGCAGTTGTTATCTGGGTTCGGAGACAGATTCCTGATGTTTCCTACTCTGCTGTCTTTCCAGAACTCCGAACACTACAGAATTTTTAGAACAATTTGCAAAATGATCTTCATTTGGGCCTTGTTCTTTTCCACATTTATTTGATTCTTAGTCTTGATTTTATGCCATTTAATTCTTAAAGTTCTACTCAGATTTTATGAAATAATTTGGACTTCTTGTTTGGCCCCCAACAATCCCTTAAGACATTCACTATAGAACAGTAGTGAAGTCCACAAGGCCAGGAATCCTGGATTGGAATCATAGGTCAGCCATTTGCTGGCTTTGAGATCTTGACAGATTCATCTGATATCTCAGAGTTTTATTCTTCTCATCAATGAAATTGGTTTGGCTTAGAGAGATTTGTTGTGAAGATTAAATTGTAAAATCAGTTAAATTGCCTTAGCATAGGGTAAGAAACATGGTAAACTTTAATGCCTGCTAGTCTTAATTATTATTTTATCAGTTCTATTATTTTAATTACAATATCTGACTATTTTCATTTTCAGCCAACACCTTAACCTTTTCCCACACTGTCAGGCCCTTACATCAGCCCTGCTGGAAACCTGTGCGAGGGCTCACCTCCTTCCCTGGTGATGTGCACATTCAGCAGTTACCTCCTCACATATGATCAAATGACAACTATCCGTTAGGGTCCCATGATCAGAAAGTTGTCTTCAAGTGCATTTTACATTAAATATTGAAGACCTTATCATTTTTAAACCACTTCTGCATGTGTACATATGTTTTATGCTTTCTCATTTAATATATGCAAACCATTTAAGGTAAGATTTTTGAAGATTATATAGATGAACTAAATTTCAATAGCACTAAATAACCTATGTGGACTAAGCATTTGAACCAATTCTTGGTAGCTCTGTGGACTAGTGCTTTATAGTATGTCATAAAGTATAATGAGTGAGACCTGAGGCCCAGGGAGGGGAGGCAGAGGCTGTGATATGCTCCTTTGAAAAGCCTTGAGAAGGAGCTGTGGGCAACTAAACACCTTGGCTGAATGCCAGGTCTTCTTGTAGAAAATGGAGAATTTCTTAGGGAGATGGGCATTTCATAAAATCTCAGACAGTAACAATATATGCAAATAATACAAAGCAGTTCTTAAGGGTATAGGCTAAATGGAGGGGAGTTCTAGATTAATCTATTATGTATTATTTGGTTTGATCTTCAAACACCATTTAGACTCTCAAAAACTCAGTGCCATGCCTGTATAACTAGGTTATTAGTAGAACTTATCACATAAGAATATTTTGAGAGTCAAGTGAGTTAATGCATATAAATCATTTAGTACAGAATCTGATACACAGTAAACACCAAAGCTATTATCACTTAGCTCCTGTTAATTCAACATACAAATACTAAATGTATAATAATATGTTGAGAGTTCTGGTATTTGACTGTCATTGTTATTTTGAAATTAACAGTTTTAAGAGTAAATATTTTATATTTTTATTTTATTAAATATTAATGATTTTGTCTTAAGGGTATTCTAGAAATCTTTTTTCTCTTTCTGGTTGGAAAGTATTTGCTTATCTCATGATGTGAATCTATTAATTTGAGCCCTATTTCCAGAAAATGAGCATCTTTGGGTAATACGGTATTTGAAATTCCTGTTCCATCTATGTGTATACACGTGTAATTTCTAAATAAATAGCTTTTGCTTATTCTCACTGGTGTGCGTGAGGTTGCTAGGGCTGCTGTGACAAAGTGCTGTAAACTGAGTGGCTTAAACAATGGGAGTTGTTGCCTCATAGTTCTGGTGTCTAGAAGTTGGAGATCAAGGTATTGACATTGCCATGTTCTTTTTTGTGGGCCTATGGAAGGATCTGTTCTTGACTTCCTTCCATGCTCTCTGGTGGTTTGCTGGCAATATTTGGTCTTCCTCAACTTGTAGGCATATCACTGTGATCTCTCTCTTCATGCTCACATGGCATTCTCTCATGTGCACGGCTGTGTCTACAATTCTCCTTTTTATAGAGACACTGGTGATATTGAAGTAGGGACCCATTCTGCACTGGTATGATTTCATCTTAACTAATTATATCTAAAATAACCCTATTTCCAAATAAGTCCATACTCTGTAGTAATTGGCATTTAGAACTTCAATATATGAATTTGGGGGATAAAATCCAACCCATACAGGTCGTTTTTCTTTATTTCATATATTGCCATGCGTGCATGCACACACATACACACACACACACATTCATATCCTTACCATCACATTGCAGTCTACTAGACTAAATTCCCTAAAAGTGATGCTCTGCCTTATTCAGGAATGACTACAATTCCAGCCCACCGGTGCCTAGTGGTTTATCTAGCAGATAGTTCCAATGCAGTGAATATTGTTGTGAATACACAAAAATCTAGAGAGGATAGGAGGTATGAAGAACAGATATGAATAGGTCCAAGCATGATAGAGAAATATGTGGAGAATAAATAATTGTACCTGTGTAGTTTGGGCAATTGTAGCTACGGGTGACAGTGTTGCTGCACTTATTTGTGACCGGTAGGGTGGGTCCTAAACACACACACATAGAACATAAGAAAGTTGTCAGGGAGGATCCCTATGCCCCACACCCCCTGTCTCTTCTGTTCTGTGTTAAGTCCATACTGGACGGAAGGATACGAAGCAGCCTTGTGACTATTACCCAGTTAGATTTAGTCCAGTTTGGAACCAACTGATGATCAGGTCAGCTACTTGGTGGTGTACCTGGAGAAACCTGTCTCTCTGAACTTCTCATTCAACATATGTGTGTCATTTCATCCTCCCTGACAAACATAACTGCCGCTGTGGGCTTGGTCTAGGCTTTCACTCTCATTTTGTATTTGGGAACGGTGTTCTATCAGGAATTCTTAACCCTCTCTTTATAAAGTCAAAGATTTATTGACCAGAGATTTTCAAGGAACTCCTTTCTCAAGTAAGTCATATTTGCAATGTTGTAGCACACCTACTTGGGCCAGTTATATTTAACAGTTTGTGCCTTTGTTTTCTGAGATTTAAAATGTCAGGAGTTGGCTGTACAAACTTGGCATTATTCTGGTTCAACATTTCCATGAGCTTAGGGCAATCACTACAACAAATGCACCTTGCAACTCAAGCCAAGAACTTACCACGTCTTTCATTGACAAACTTTATACTTACATCACTATTTTAAATGATCAAGTATTTTCAATACTTACTGTTTTAAAGTTTTTTAATGTTTATTCATTTTTTTTAATGTTTGTTTATTTTTGAGAGAGAGAGAGAGAGCAGAGGAGGGACAGATAGAGAGGGAGACACAGAATCCGAAGCAGGCTCCAGGCTCTAAGCTATCAGCACAGAGCCTGATGCGGGGCTCGAACTCACGAATTGTGAGATCATGACCTGAGCTGGAGGCAGATGCTTAACCGACTGAGCCACCCAAGCGCCCCTGTTTATTCATTTTTTGAGAGAGAGAGAGAGAGAGAGAGAGAGAGAGAGAGAAAACATGAGTGGGGGAGGGGCAGAAAGAATCGGAAGCAGATTCTAGACTCTAAGCTGTCAGCACAGAGGCTGACGTGGGGCTCAAACCCAAGAACTGTGAGATCATGACCTGAGCTGAAGTCGGGTGCTTAACTGACGGAGCCCCCCAAGCGCCCCGGTACTTAGTGTTTTAATCAACTCTCATGCAGCTCTGTAAAGAACTACGGAAAGGAAGAGAAATACAATAACAACTGAATATCTTCACTGTATTCTGGTCATTTGGTATGTCTTTTGGTATATATTATCTTATTTATCCATTAAAACAACCGGGCAAAATAAGTGCTGTTTGACCTCAGTTACTAGAGCAAGAAACTGAGTGTCAGGATAAACTAATGACCCACGGCAGATATGGGATTAAAATCTACAACTAAAAGCCATTTAAGCTTCTTGTGTTATGTCATGCTTAGGAGTCTTTTTGTTCTGTGTTTGGATGCAGCATATGGTGGATGTTGTTAAACCCAGGTCAAATGTAAGTGAACTGATATAATTTTAGAGTACATTTTAATAAAGTACCACAGCCAAGATCTGTATTCTTCTCCTAATTAATATAAGAACAATTCAATGTCTTTTGCTAACAGCACTAAATGCAGCATAGCTTTTACTGTATCAAGGTAAAATGATGTTGGAAAGGATTGTCTTCAAAATCTTCAAATAAAGAAAATGATTTGTTTTCCTCCTCATGGCCAGTGCTGAAATCAGACCTATTAACAACAGGAACAAAAAAGCTAACAGCCTAGTTTTAGGAAACACTATACTCCTTAGACTGTGTTTATGAGAACACAGATGTGTTTGGAGAGGATAAAGTAACCCAGTTTCATTTCTGACATGACACAAATATGTCACTCTCAACTTGGGCGCTAAGACCCAGTGTTTGAGAAGCAGTTAGTTCTTTGTTGTTGTTGTTGTTGTTGGGTTGTATAAAAGCAAAGGGCCTTGATTTATGGCCTGGTGCAAACAAAGAGAAATGGAGGAAGCAGATTGTCAAGAGGGAAAGTTGTTGGAGAAGATGGCGCCTAACAGCGAAAGGCTGGCCAGGACAGGCAGGTGCTACATCTACACGAGGCCACTTTGGAGAGGTAACTGTAAACTCGGTTCTAAGTGGGTCATTTTCCATTTGTATAAAAAAAAATAAGACAAAAACTTGTCATGTTGTCAGGGGCTGTCTAGACCCTGAACATGGGGAATGAGTGAGGCTCGGAAGGAACCCACTGAGTGCCCTGGAGGTCTTTGCTGACCAGGGTGCTTCCGGGACGCACTCTGCCTCCTGGCTGAGAGCACTGGTCTTTCAGCTGAGTCATCTGCCTCCTCCCCCATTGAGCTCTGACTCTTGTGATTCTGACCTTTCTCTGCGGTTGTCAAAATAATGAGGTCAGAACCATATGAGGCACAATCTTGGCTCTGCCCCTTCCAAGTTATCGAGCTTGGGTAAGTCACATAATGCCGCTAACTTTAGTTTCCATGTCAGTGAAACAGGCATAATAACAGCAACCAAGTCTTATTATTAATTGACTCAGTACATTAAAATACTTACAAGCTTCATTGATTGCAATCCTCGAACCAAAGATATTTCTGATGACAACTTAATGCCTGCCAGAGTCCGAATGCAGAGTGAAACCCTCTGCTGGGTGACGAGCTACTGGGGAAAATCACATACCCATCCTCAGCAGCTTCACTTCAAACCTGTAGTAAAGTCAAAATGGGCATTCGATATATGGCATTGTCTGTGTTTTTCTCGAAGGATCGTCTTTTATTAGCAGGAAACAAATATTGTATAACATCCGTCTTCGTAAGAATGACATACCATATTCCTTCCGCCCCCACTCTTAAGTATGACGCTGTTCACATGACACTGAGAGGGAAAAAATCTGACAAAAACAAACTACCCTGGGGCACCTGGGTGGCTCAGTCAGTCAGGTGTCTGAATCTTGATATTTGCTCAAGTTATGATCTCACCGTCCTGGGATTAAGCCTTGGTTGGGCTCTTTACGGACAGCAAGGACCCTGCTTGGGATTCTCTTTTTCTCTCTCTCTCTGCCCTTCCTCCTCTCGTGTTTTTCCCCCCTCTCTCAAAATAAATAAATAAAGTTAAAAAAATACCTCATTTTCCCATTACCAATCAGTAGTCTCACATCTACTGAGCTTTACCTTTTTAACCCCTAGACAAAAAAGGAATGATCTCTTTCCCTCTCAGAAGTCAGTGCCCGCAACACCTAGGGCTCGAGTCTCATCCCTTCTTGCTGTGCTTGTTTATCCTGTTTCTCCTGAAACATAAGCATCCATCTTTATGCTGAATTATTTCCATTAGCACATAGATATGTTCTGGCACATTCTCAGTCTAAAATAAAACAAACAAACATACAAACAATTCTCTTTTCCCCCTCTCTTTTTCATCTGTTATTCCTGCCTTTTCTGCTTCAGATCCACAGAAATAGTCTCAAGCATGGTTTATCTTCATCCTTTCCACGTCCTGCCGAACCCTCTCTAGCGCACTTCCTCCCCCGCTACCCCATCATTTCTCTAAGCAGTAAATATATAGGCCAAATCCATGCTGGGCTTTGGTGCTGCAGCAGTGAGTAAGAGACACGTCAATTTTCTCTTCATGGTACTTACATTGTCTAGTTTTTAAAAAGATGAAAACAAGTGATCGCATAAATTACAGAAGATACCAACAGAGAGAAACTGGTAAGTGATATGAATAATAATTGAGGTTCATCTGGGCAAACCTGAAGGGCCTGTGGGAAAAGCTCAGGATCCTCATGGCAAGGAAAAGCAAGACTCGTGAGTTAGGTTCCAGGTCTTTGTGGTCTTAGGGTAGACCCTGTCGATAGTGTGGGTCTTTTGAAAAGCAGGACATATTAATTTCACAGTTTAACAATACACATTTCCGTTATGTTTTAAAATGATTTTTGCACCCAATGTTCATGTAAATTTTGAGATGCTTCTGAGATATCTAAGAAGAAATGTGTCATAGAAGCATATATGATTCCAGAGCTCCATGTTATTTCATTATGATACAACAATGAAAGTCTTTTATTTGTGGATTATATTTCATGGAATGTTTTTGATTATCTAGGAAAAGTGTTTGGAGAGACTAGTAAAAGAAAAAGAAAACCGAACAGGATTGAATTCTGAGGAACACAGTCTGTAGATATCCTGCAAAGAAGGAGCTTCTAGGGAAGGAGAGCTGGTGAGGTAGGACAAAACACATACGTGTGTAGTTGTGAATGAAAGACAGGAGAAAAAAAGGCTTCACAAAGGGAGCACATGCTAACAGCCTTGACATCTGGCATGAGGTTACAACAGGTCTCAAAAAATAACCACTGGTTATCACCATCTGAGTCTTGGGGGCTCTCTAAAGAATGGTTTGGGGTGGGGGAGGGACCCTCCCTTTTCCTGGGTTAAAGCCTAGAGCATTCTTTCTTTGCTGCTTCAAACGTCCATTGATGAATTTTTGTGAACATAGCAATTCTTCCACAGTGAAATAAGATCCATACCACTGGCTTATGGTATCAGGGCCCCAACTTAAGTATAAATTGTAGGGAACTTGAAACCTGAGGTTCATCTGGATAAGCCTGAGGAGTCTGTGGGAGCCCCGGAGCCCCCATGGCAAGAAGACATCTGACCTCTGGGTTAGGTTCCAGATCTTTCTTGCAGATAAGGACAATTCTGAGTTTAGTAAAGAAAATCGAACAGACTGTCTAAAAAATATAATCCTAGCACAGAAACTTGGACAATGCCTGGCTCATAGTAGATGTGCAAGAAACAATAGATAGTAATTAATCCTCCCTTGTAATTATGCGCAGTCCTAGCCAGTTGGACACCCTAGGGAATCCTCACCCAAAAGGGCTATTTTGGTGACCGATATCCAACATTTTCTGATAGGAGAAACTAAAATCTAACTCTACTCTACCATTATTATTGACTTTTGTAGAACTCAGGAGTGGTTGGCCCTATGAGACTGTGAGTTTTGGTATAATTTATTGAGTCCCAAAATACTTAATTATGGTACTAGGTATTCTTAGTTATAGTTTAACAATTAAAACGACTACAGCTTTATCAAGCATTTATGTCTTGATTTTTGGACATGGAAATGGAGGCCCTGAAAATTTAATGACTTATCTATTACTGCATATTCACTAACAGATTCTGTATTCTAACTGAGTCCTTCCCACATTCCAGGTAGTAAGGAGGTGGTGAATTAGTCTTAAAATAATGATGTTACCTGAGTATCACATGGTAAATGTAATAGTGTTTTTCTCGTTGTGTTCAAATTTGTTTTTCTATTCATCTTCAAATGTCTGCTTCTTTTGAATTCTGTTAAAGGACTCACTTGTGGAAACCCAAGGCATCTCACTGGCCTTTATATGTCCTATTCTACTGGAAGAAGAAAGAGAGGTAAAGTTAAAGAATAAGATAATTTAGTAACCTCGGGACAATGCTGGGAAATTGAAACATAGGGTCTGTGATGAGAACAAAATACAATATACGGACAATGATTAAAAAGATATCATAACAATTCCATAGAAAGACATCTGAAAACTCAGATGGTACCAAACGATACCTTTCTTTCATAGTATTAAATGGTCTCACCTTTAATTTTTACTTGCAGTCCTTGTATTGCCTGAAATGGAGGAAATCATTCTAAGGAGAGTTCAAATGCTTTTAAATTAGTAATCCTTTACATGTCTAGCAAGATCTTTCTCAGCGGCAGGAACAGGAATGCCTTCTCTGAGTGAGTCTGTGCAAACAGGCCTCGTCCATTTGACGTTTCTGAAAGGAGCGGTTGGAGGTTGTAATGTTATCAGCACATGTGCTGCTGTTATAAAGTGGGATCCGCAAGCAAAGAAATATGGCTGGCTGGCTGATAAATGTGGTGGTAGTTTTATGATGCCGTGAGAACAAGAATCATAAGACCAACTCATTGCATCATTCATCATAAAAGTGAAACTGTAGAAGGAGATGGGCTGGGAAGGTCTGACATAAACTGTTCCTAAAACTAAGAATACTTGTATTAGAATCAGCTTTATTTGGACTGTATCGTAAGCTCATCATTAATTGATGTCTACCCCATTTTCTGCATGTGCTGGAGGACCCCTGCTGTCCTTCTCCAATAACTTGGGAAGCTTTGCACAAGGTGTGGTGTCTGCCCTGGGAACTCAACCCCCCTTCACACACCAGCAGGGACACTAAGTCTCAGAGAAGTGAACGGACAGGCTCAGAGCATTGTCATCCATTGTATTAGTTCCTAGGGTTGCCATAAAAATAATGCCACACACTTGGTGACTTAAAATAAGAGGAATTTATGGGGCACCAGGGGGCTCAGTTGGTTAGGTGTCTGACTTCAGCTCAGGTCATGGTATCCCGGTCTGTGAGTTCGAGCTCCATTGTAGGGCTCTGTGCTGACAGCTCAGAGCCTGGAGCCTGCTTCGGATTCTGTGTCTCCTTCTCTCTCTGCCCCTTCCCCACTCATTCTCTGTCTCTCTGTCTCAAAAATAAATAAATTAAAAAATAATAAGAGGAATTTATTCTGTCATAGTTTTGGAGAATAGAAATCCAAAGTCAAGATGTGGGCAGGGCCACACTCCCTCCAAAAGCTCTCAGGGATAATCCTTCCTCGCCCCTTCCACCTTTTTTGTGGATCCTGACATTCTGTGGTTTGTAGCAGTGTATGTCCAATCTCTGCCTTCATGTTCACGTGACCTTGTTTCCTGTATTTCTGTGTCCACCCTACTTCTTATAAGATACTATTCATCCAATACCATTCATCGGATTTAGGAATCTCTCTAAATCTAAGATGATTTCATATCAAGATACTTAAGTAATTACATCTGCAAAGACCCTATTTCAAGGGGTGCCTGGGTGGCTCAGTCAGTTGAACATCTGACTCTTGGTTTCTGCTCAGGTCATGATCTTGTGGTTTCTGGGTTCAAGCCCCGTGTCGGGCTCTGTGCAAACAAGGATTCTCTCTTGGGATTCTCTCCCTCCCTCCCTCCTTCGCTCTCTCTCTCTTTCTCTCTCTCTCTCTCTATGCCCCTCTCCTGTTCGTGATCTTTCTCTTTCAAAATAAATATATATATTTTTTAATTTTTGAAAAGACCCTATTTCAAAGTAAAGTCATGGTTTGAGATCCCGAGTGGACATGTATTTGGAGGAAACTATTCAGCCCACTATCTCCATAAATGAAGCTGGCAATTTCTAAATATGCAGGGTTTTCACCATGACTGAATAGCTTCCATGTAAAATGTTGGAAAAGTGATCACTAAATTCTTTGTTTTCAGTGATACCACTATAGTTCACTTCATTCATGACCAATATTGGTCATTTTCTTAAATATACGTTCAATGCCTACTCTATTGTAGGTACTGAGTATGTAAGGAAGTTGCAATATACAAATAGAAATGACGATTATCCTATCTAGAAGGCTGTTTGTGCGCATCCACTTATATGTGGATTTTTTTGATACGTAGCAGTATTAGAAACATTTTCCCTATCATTTTCTTAATGCCATTTTCTCTAGCTTCCTTTGTTGTAAGAATACGGTATATGATACATATAACATACAAAATATATGTTAATCAGTGACTTTTTTTTTATTTTTTTTATTTTTTTTTATTTTTTTTTTAAAAATTTTTTTTTCAACATTTTATTTATTTTTGGGACAGAGAGAGACAGAGCATGAACGGGGGAGGGGCAGAGAGAGAGGGAGACACAGAATCGGAAACAGGCTCCAGGCTCCGAGCCATCAGCCCAGGGCCTGACGCGGGGCTCGAACTCACGGACCGCGAGATCGTGACCTGGCTGAAGTCGGACGCTCAACCGACTGCGCCACCCAGGCGCCCCCAGTCAGTGACTGTTTTATGTTATCAGTAAGTCTTCTGGTCAACGGTTGGCTATTAATAATTGACTTTGGGGAGTGAAAAATTATACACAGATCTTTTTGGCTGTGTGGGGGTTTGGTGCCCCAACCCCTCCATTGTTCAAGAGTGAACTGTATATAGGTCAATGGGCTATACATATTTAACAAAATGGTAAATGATACTATCCTCACACGGTGAGGATAATAGGGATTTTGCTTCTTTTTCCCCTTTTTCTGATTAATTTACAGATCATGTGTTTGTTTATGAAAAAAAAAATATTAAAGCTGACGAGGAGAGGTGAAAATAATCCTTGAAGACCTGAAAACCATGAATCCTGATTCTGTAGCTGAGAAACAAAGTGGTGAGACTTTGTCAATTGCCAGGAGACAAAGACAGACAAGAGAAATATCAAGCTCTCCGGGTGCTGTGTTCTTTGAGGGCACCTGCCTTTATAAGCAAGATTGATTCGGCTCACAGGCGGTCATTATCACACTGTCCAACATCGAAAAGCCTTTCCTCCCTGCTCTGCCCTCAGCACCACATCGATTCTGGGCATCCCCAGGTAGTCTTGGACTCTTCCCAGTCTCCACTCAGCCTCTGCGACCCTTCAAACCCTACTTTTCTTCCATAGGTCACATTAAGTCCAAATTAAGGAATTCCTTTAGGCAGAACTTTTTCAAAGCGTCGAAACCAAAATTAAAAAGTTAACGAATTCCAACAAAGGCAAAAGACCTCCGGATAGATGTTTTGCCCTTTTTATTCATTGAGCTCATGCAGTTTGTATTTTCCCTTTGTAAGACTCCCTATTCCACCAATGTTTCCAAAATTAATTTTGATCTTCTGGCAACATTTTAATTTCACATGCCCCAGTAGATTCCCTTTGTTCAACAACTATTCTATAGATTCATTATTCTTTATAGAAAATGGCATTATCCTGCTCAACATAAGTATTCATTACATGCCTAATTACACTGAGAACTGTGCGTGGGGACAGGAGCCTGGTGCAGAGGAAGCAGGGCTGGTCCGTGGAGGGCAGACCTGGGTTCAGGACTGACCCTGCTCTTCTCCGCTGTGTCACCCAAGCATGGGGCTGGCCCAAGCTGGAGTTCTGTTTTCACCAGAAGCTCAGCCAGTCACCCACCTGCCTGAGCCATGTTTTCACCTATCCAGAAGATGAGGTGATAGTGACTTTTAGGGTTTTGTGAGGATTTGGGGGTGGTATCGCTAGAAGAGATGGAAAATGCTTACCCAGAATATATAATGAGTGGTTGCTATTATTATTAACGGTAACATCGCCTGACGTTTGCTAGGAATAAAGTACTCCTGGGCGTTCGGCATCATTCATATGCCCTGTCTTTGAGAAGGTTTGAGATTGGAAGAGGAGGTGGTTTTTCTCCACCTCGAGGAACAAAATCCAAACAAATGCCTTCCCATACTTAAGAAGCAATCTGGACCCATGCCAGCGTTCTGACCTCGCTCCTTGTCCTCATGGATTACACTCCTGCCTCACTGTCCTGCATGCTGTTGTGGACACATGGCAAACCCTCCCACAGGTCACAGATTCCGCATTTGCTTTTCACTCTGCTTGGACAGCGCCCGCATTTACATTACCCCAGCCTTGCATGACTGACACCTTCCCAACACTCCCGTCTCAGTTCCATTCTCACTTCCTTAAAAAGCTTTCTTCGGACTGTATTAGTCAGTTTCATTCCCAGGCCCTGTGTTTTGCAATGCCACACTCTCTTTACTCTTTGGCACTTCTCTCCATTAGAACTTTCTTTTCAGTTATTTCTTGACTTTCTTCTCTTTCCTCCAGCTAGAATGAAAGTTCCGCAAAAGTGGCGATCTTGATGTTCTTCTTTAAAAAGTGTGTGCGGCCAAGTGAGGTTCAATTGTTATTGAGTGGATGTGAATTGAGTTAGAATGAATGAATGAATCAATCAATCAATCAATGAAAATTACTCTGGTTTAAAGAAATATATATATATATACATGTATGTATATATATATATATATATATACACATACTTTTTTTTCTATAGAAAAAATCATGGGTATAAAAGATTGGCTCAAGAATTTTTTTTTTTAATAGTGCAGCCACTTTCTTTTTTTTTTTTTAATGTTTATTTATTTTTGAGACAGAGACAGAGCATGAACGGGGGAGGGTCAGAGAGAGAGGGAGACACAGAATCGGAAGCAGGCTCCAGGCTCTGAGCTGTCAGCACAGAACCCGACGTGGGGCTCGAACTCACGGACCGTGAGATCATGACCTGAGCCGAAGTCGGACGCTTAACCGACTGAGCCACCCAGGCGCCCCAAGAATTTTCTTTTTGAGCTGGGCTTTGATGGATAGATGATTAGGGAAACATAAATGCGGAAGACAAGGGATTCTAGATGGAGAGGGGAGTGTGAGCGCCGGGGACAGGGGACCCCCTTACATGGATGTCTTCTGAACATCGAAATCGGAAGGTGTCCAAAACTTGTCCCTCCAGCAGCCTCTCGTGTCTCAGCAGCTGTGTGTTCTAATTCTCAGGCCAAAGACCTTAGTCTCACCCTTGGCTTTTCTCCTTTTTCTTACAGCTCATGTCCAATCAAAATACCTTCAGATACTGGCCATTCTGATCCACCTTCGTGCACTGCTATCACCCCAGTTACCAGTGACTCTCAGATTACTGCAGTAGCCTTTTTACAGTCCCCCTGCTTCTACAGTCTATCCTCAACAAGGGAAACCAGACTGAGCCTTCAGAGAGTCGCCTCACCTGTACCACCCCTCCTCTGGCTCTCCATTCACTCAGTGTAGACTCGGAGTCCACCAGCCCATTCTTGGTCTGGCTGGAATTACCTCTCGGGCTTCCTTTCCTATCCTCTCGCTTTGTCTCACTCTTCCCGTCCTCACTGGCCTCGCTGTCCCTTGCACACATCAGGCACACATCAACCGTCGGCTTAGATCTTTCCTCAACCTAGAAATGTCTTCCCTCAAGACCTTGGTGACTGACCCCCTTACCTCTGTAGCCTTTACTCCCATCACACCTTCTCAATGAGGTGACACTATGCAATTCTGTCACCTGCTCCCTGCCAGTCCTGAGACCCCTGGCTCTGCTCTTCTTCTTTTTTTTTTTCTTTTTGCCTGGCAGACATAGAACTTTTTAGAGCACCATATATTTTATTTACTTACGAAGTTTATTGTTTATATTCCATCAGTAGAACATCAGCCCATGAGAGCAGAGAAGACTGTTACCTGACTCATAGCAGGTCCTCAATCATATTTTCAGGATGAATAAATGAGTAAGAGGTGACAGTTCTATTTGGCCCATGTACAAGAGGAACAGGTAGAGAAACTGAGAGAGTCAGCCTTTGAACTGCAAATGAGTGGCTTTGCGCTTTATTCTATGCACACTGGGGAGTGATAGCAATTATTTATAAAGACGTTTGGATTACTGATAGCCTTTAAAAATATGGTAGAAATTTTGTCCTGGACTTTTAACTTTCTTCCTCACAGCTTTCATTGACTTAATATTTGGCTTCATCTAGAGAAGGATCTTTTTGATCAGGAGTCAATGGTGATTGTATATGGAGATGGCAGCACAGGTGGTTCATGAAAGGCCTCTGCTTTGTTACTTCTTTTCTTGTCCATTTCCTCACCAGAGGCAAATATTCTAATAAGCTGACATATTCTCAAGTAAAATGAGTCATGCTGGATGCTTGTTAAGTTACAGTAAAACCTTGGTTTGTGAGCATCATTCTTTCCAGAAACATGATTATAATATAAAGCCCTTGTATATCAAAGCAAAGTTCAAGAACCATTGGCTCAGGGGTGATCATGTGACATTCGGCCTCACGTACTACCTGTATTGCAAGACATCGCTCGTTTATCAAGTGAAAATTTATTAGAAACGTTTGCTCAGCTTGCGGAACGCTCACAGAACAAGCTAGTCATAATCCAAGGTTTTACTGTACATAAGTAGCATTGGATTATAAACCTTATTTGGCTGGTTTTGCACAGCTCCCTATTTATGTGTTTCCTTGGCGATGAACACCTAGGTTGATTCCCTATTCCCCCAGTAATGCTATAACAAACTCGAATGGAGAGACTCCCTGTCTCAGGCAATTCTAATATCCTTATGGAGGGGCCTTGCTTTCCTCACTACTTCTCCTGGAATTAGCCCAGTTCCAAACTTCAATCTCTTTTTTTAAAATTTTCCTTTAACATTTATTTAAATGTTAAATAAACAGAGTGAGACAGAGCATGAGGTGGGGGGGCATGCAAAGAGAGGGGGTTACACAGAATTCAAAGCCGGCTGCAGGCTCTGAGCTGTCAGCACAGAGCCGGACGCAGGGCTTGAACTCACGGATCGCGAGCTCATGACCTGAGCTGAAGTTGGACACTTAACCGACTGAGCCACCCAGGTGCCCCTAAACTTCAATCACTTGAGCATCACTGTTGCTTAAGGATGTTGTGTCCGCGTGCTTAGAAGAAGGCAAGCCCTACTTACCTTCATTCGCTAAAAAATTAAATAAAAATAACAACAACAACAACAACAACAACAACAATTTGGTAGAAATTCCTTGTGGCTTTTAGGGACATGAAAGAAAGAAAGAAAGAAAGAAAGAAAGAAAGAAAGAAAGAAAGAAAGGGAAAACAAAACCTCTCCTCATTTGAACCTGGCCTGAGATACATAATTGCAAAGAGATCCATTTTCATTTATGCTCGTTACCTAGCACTTGCGGACCCTGGGAAGAAAATGTGAATACTGAGAATTCAGTGACAGATATATTGCAAGTAATCAAGTAGTTACTTTTAATTCATTACATGAATAAATCAGTCTCAGGGTTGTAATAATTTTCCAGCAATATAGCTGTATCTGCACATAATCAGATTTAAGTATGTATGGGGTGCATTTTGTGGCTCTATGCTAGGTGTGACGGGCCTACAGTGAACATGGCAAATATCTTCACTGTAGCTCTTGGTGACTTTAATCTTCGCTTTAGCTCTTGGTGACTCCCCGGAGGTGGGAGGGCGTGGGTGTTGCTCTCCCTGTTCCAACGGAGGCTGGAAAGCTGTTTTAAGTCACAAAGTGGACTTTGATAAATGGTGATGGGCTCTTCTGGTCTCTATTTTGGAGCCTCCCCCACTCCTTGCCAACCCTTCCCCTCTGGAGCACCTGTGTCGCATCGTAACGGCTGAAATTGCCAGCCACCTGGCCCTGGAGCCTGGCCTGTAATCCCTTTCTCTCCACTGAGTCCTAAAAACTAGTCTGCCTGTTGAACTTACAGGGAAAAGGGTTCCCTCTGTCACTGTTGAACTTCACTCGGCCCTGTGACCCTGGAAAGCAGTGATGGTTAAAGAAATTGCCCACCTGTATAATCCAAAAATCAGTTGGCCGAAAACTCCACCCTTCCGCATATGGCAGGTGACTTATCAGGCCAGACACAAGCTCTCCAAATTCCCAATCTTTGCCTCAAACACGATTAGCTGAACTGTTTGTACCCATGGACGAGTTTGGGCAAGGTATTTAACCTCCTTGACTTTACTGAAGCTTCTCTCTCCCCGCAGGTCCTGGAACTTTGGCCCACCCTCAGTCTGACCTGCACACAGCCCTTCTTTAGACCCACCTCCCCCCCCCTGCCCCCCACCCCCCACAGCAGGCTGGGCACAGGTCATACATTGCCTGACCTACAGTCCTATCCCACCACCCTGGCACATCCCACCTGCCCACATCTAGTTTGTCAGTTCTGGCCACCTTGTTTACTGCTCCAAATGAAAGAAATGCCCTTTCCTGCCCGGTCTTTAGGACGCTTGCACATCTCACGGTGTTGAGTGTTTCCACTGTGACAATGGTGCCCCCCTCCTCAGTGCTATAATACTTTCAGACACAGTCTCCCCTTACCGAGGTCTGGATTTTTTTTTTTTTTATCTTCTTAAGAAAAACAGATGAATTAAAATCCTTCTCTCCTTCGTAACTGGATGTGGTATTTCCATGGGGGAGGCCTGGAAACTGCTTCGGTCATCTTGACCCATGAATAAACCCTGCAACCCTATTTGGTCTGGGCTCCTTGTTACTGCTTAAGCCAATTGGAGCCTGGTGCTCTGTTCATAGCAGAGAAACTCATCCTCTCTGGTTCCCGTAACTGAGGGGCCGAATGGGGGTTTCAATACTCCTCCAGCTGAGGGGAAATTTGAATGTCCGGGTTTGTTGCTGGCGTTGCCATAGAGACAAGATGGGGATGGGCGTAGATAATGGATGTTAATGATGTGCTGAGTGTCTACGGTAAAAGACATAGAGAGAAGCAAAACCAGTTTATGTGATTATCATTATCCTAATAATTTAGGAGGGAGGGTTCTCATTCCACCTCTTCTCTTCTCCAGGCTTGTGACCTTCACCAGGTAAGTGCACCACCTATCAGAGAGCGTTTGCTGACAGCCCTCCAGGTCTTCGGGCTGGATTCTGGGTTCTGGGCTTGCAGAGGCAACAAACACATGGTCTTTATCTTCAAGGAGTTCGTGGTCTATTAAGGGAGTTAGGATTTAAGTGAGTAATTAGTATGAAGTGAGTAATAGTCAATTGATAGGAAAAGCGCATTACTACGTGTGCACAATTGATTGAAGGACACGTTAACTCTGCGGGGTTTCATAGCAGAGCCTTGCCACAGCCAGATGGCAGTTCACCAGGTGGATGAGGATGAGACATCCATTCCAAAAACGAACAAAAAAGGAAATGACACCTACACATGCATGTATACATGGGTAGAAGAAGACTGATCTGGCCAGATCATATAGTCTCACTCATGGCCTGTACCTCAGCCTACAGATGGGTGGTTGTTAAACTCAATCCCTGAGAACTCCACTGGTTCTGTGGATTTCTCAGGCGTCACCCTGTGAGGCCTGGGATGTACCAGACCAGTGGGATGCGGTGACAGCAGACAAAATCAAGTTCGCCCGTGTTATTAGCTGTGTGACATTGGATAAGTTTCCTAACCTCTCTGTGCTTTCGTTTCTGCATGTCTATAATGGGGAAAGAATAGTGACCCTATCATTGGTTTGTCGTGAAGATACATTGTGTAAATCTGTGCAAAGTTCTGAGAACAGAGCCTGGCATATAGTGCAATGCATACACCATCGGCTAATAAGATGGCGATCACACTTCGGCCACAAAAATCACACTTCTTCCCAGTTTCTTCCCTGTTTATACCTTCAGCTTTCATGAAAGAGATATTTTGAAGAAATGTTTGCACACACTTTTTTTTTTTTAATTTGAAGATAACTCCTATAGGTCCATTCTTCCAACAAATACATAGCGAGTGTCTATTTTGTCCCAGGAATTGTGTTCGAGATTGACCAGCCACAAAATCAGCGAACCCCTCTGCCCTCAGGGACGTTTCCTTTGAATAGAGAAACTCAAAAAATTAAAGTATATATGTAGATATCTATCTATCTATCTATCTATATACACACACACACACACACACACACACACGAGAAATATGTTAATTTGTGTTAAATACTCCAATGAAAGTAATAAGGCAGAACCTTAGAAAAGGCATTCTTTGAATGAGTTTAGATTCAAAAAGTGTTGATAGGAAAGGTGGGAGGAGTGGGTGATGTCCCACGGGGCGGGGATGGTAGTTGGTGAGCAGGGGAGAAAGCAAGTCAACAGACTGCTGGGAGAGCAGACCCTGGGGGTGTGGGGAGCTGAGAGGGAATCAAGGAAGGAGGAGAGGAGTAAGCGGAGGGTCTTGTGGCCCAAGGGGCGAGGCTGGGCTGACCAGGTATTGTTGGCAGCTTGAAGGACTCAGGCTTCTGCACCGCATCACGAAATCATGGGGCATTTGGAGTAGCCTGACATGGTCTGACTTCCATTTATCTATCTGCATGCCGGTCTAAGTGTGGACGGTTGGAGCCACAAAGGCCGGAACAAGAAGTACTCAGCAGTCCAGGGGAGGGATTGTGGTGTGGCTTCCCTTGGGGTGGTAGCAGGAGAGGTCGTGAGAAAAGGTAGCATTCTAGACAAACCTGCACGGAGCTATACAGACAGCGAGGTTGTAACAGAATGTATCCATTGAAATCATTTGAAGTTGATGTCTTTGGAGCTCCTGGCGCCAAGAAGTCGTTTGTGGGTTCCTGAGTATCCGGGCAAGAAAGGGTTACAGGGGCAGAGGCAGGACCTGGCGCTCGTTCCGGGCACAGGTGCAGCCAATGGTTTTTCTGTCTCCAGAGAAAAATACTTGGTAATCCCCCGGCTTAAATTGTTCCCCTGTCTCTGTCATAGAATAGAATCTGACCCTGAGTAATGTGACTTAATGAGGGCAGGTTAACAGAGCTTACAGAGAACCACTAAATATATATTTATTTTACGTTTGGTCTCAGCCATTCTGTGTAATTATGTTTGAAAGGGCACCGGATGGATAAGTCATAAGCCACAACAGGTGTGACTGGAGAAACACACAGAAGGCACATAAAACTCAGGCGACAGCAGAGATGATATAAACTTCCCAAGAGGGCAGGGAGATACGAGGCAAGTTTGAACTTTGAAGACAGTGTGCAACCAAATAATTACCAGCAGCCTCCACCAGGGTGGGAGCCACCGGGAGCATAAGCCAAGGGGGGGCCCATAACTCCCTCCTGTTCAAGGTGCCCTTGGCCACCTCATCTACCCAAAAAGAGGAAACTGTGGAGTAGCAGTCGTGGGCACTCCACAAGTATATCAACAGCTGAGAGGCCATGGAAAGAATGAACCACATTCCCCATGATTAAAGCTGAGGGTTTAGCTCCTCTCCATTCAGCTCCTGTTAAAGCTGAGAGCTTCTGTAGGTAGTATCTTACCCATAAACACACACCACTGATGGCAACCCATTTCATTAAGAGGTGATGGCAGAGGGTGGAAGGGACTAAAATTCCTACACGTTCAGCAGGATGTGCCTCAACAATTCCTCATGGCAGCAATTTGCGCGCGGTATTTCATTCATTTCTCAAATCAACCCTGTTCTTTGTCCGTAAAGGACGAGAAACTGAAGGAGCCTCAGTGATTGCCTCGGAAGTGGTGGCATTTTTCTAGAATCCAAATGAACTATGTACATGTCAGGCCCCAGGTTTCCACCATCTCCCTTGTCCTTCGAGGAGTGAGCTGTCTTGTCTGGCATCATGTAGTGTTCGGGTAGCAGACAAACTTGGGTGACAAGCAGACAACCTGGGCTTGTGTGTTGGTCGCTGTAGCCTCACGCCTGCTCCTGTGTCACTGGCCCACGGAACTGGGCCTGAAGAGTTCCAGTGAGGGTCTAGATTACCAGATTTAAACATATGTCCATCGCTTGGGTGAATGGCGAGGGAGGGGTGGAGGCCACACAGCTGATTTCTCTGTTTCCGTTTTTTATTTATTGTTTCGTAGTACAAGCCTCAAACACTGGACGTGGCTGGGTATTTCTGAGTGTAAAGAAAGCTTGTGTTTTTTTCCAGGTCGTCTTGCGCTTTCCCGTTAAGTTACTACTTTGGTCTCTCCCATCAGATACGTTCGGCCTTAGGCGAAGGTGCGAAATCGATCCTCTGTTCCCAGAACTTCCCCCTGCTGGCCCTCTCCCCAACTCTGTGGAACGCTCATCCTCTTCTGGTGCTGGTGAGATTTCCCTTCTGCAAGCATACAAATTATTATATGCATGAAAACATGTCTCCACTCTGCAATGCAAAGGGCAGGCAAGCTTTGCCTTTCCCTCTTATGTATTGGGAATCCGGATGAAGAGTTTTTAAAATAAAGGGTCCAAACTGAGGCATAACCAGGTTCTAAGATCCATGAAGAATGCTCTGTGGGAAGTTAAAAGTGTACCACCCCCTGCCATTGCCTCCTGTAATGTTATCCAGTTAAGTCTCAATTCTCAAGCCGCCATATATATATTAAGACGTATTCCAAAAAGAAGCCCCAGAAGCTTTTAATCCCATGGCTGAAACAAGTTTAAAAGACATTTAGTTGAATGTTGTTTAATGGACCCAATCGAAGGGGTGTTAATCAGCTGCTAATCTAGTGAGAATTCCCTCAGGAAGACCCATTGGGAGAGAGAAAGCAAACAAAACCCGAGATTCAGAGTCAAGGTATCTGCAGACGGCTAAATAATGGTCCCTCTAAAGATGTCTACGTCTGGATATTTGGAACCTGGGAATGTAACACCTTATATGTCAAAAGAGACTTTGCGGACGGGATTGTTAAGGAGGTTGGGATGGAGAGAAAAACCCTGCCCCGCTGTAATCACAAGCGTTATTATAATAGGGAGGCAGAGAGTCTGGGTCCAAGATGTGGTGACAGAAGCAGATGAAAGAATCAGACAGATCTGAGGGTGCCAGGCAGCTGGCTTTGAAGGAGAAGGGTCCAGAGCTAAGACCTTGTGGGCAACCCCTCGACGCTGGAAAAGATGGAAAACAGGTCGTCCTCACAATCTCCGGAGGCAATGCAGCCCTGCTAACACCTTGATGTTAGAATTGCCGACCTCCAGAAATATGAGAGAATAGATGTCTGTTGTGTTAAGCCACCAAACGTGCGGTCCTTGGCTGCAGCAGTGGTAAGAAAGTAATGCCCAAACTGCATGATAGGGTAGCAGCTACTCTTTGATACAGTAGGTTTTTGTAGGGCTGCAGCTGGGGTAGTGGGGTCTTGGATGATTGTGCTAGAAAATAGTACCGGAGAACGAGGTGAAAAAGGCCCGTGGCACGTACCAGGAGGCCCCCAAGCCTTTGCAAAGAGAAATGGTGGCAGGGCGCCAACCGGGTTTCTTGGAGTGAATATCGGTGTTCTCTGAAGTGCCCCAAGTTAAGAGTATAAATTGCTCTATGCCACTGTCGCTACGTTTCCCTCTCTCCTTTTGAAGGTTTGTCCAACAGAACATAAAACCGTGGAGCTTAAAGCCCAACATTATCTCGAGCAGCCTTAAGGTGAGCCGTGATTTCTCTCCGGTGTCAATCCTTGCCAAGCCCCAGGGAAACACCAAGCTGGGGCAAATGAGCACTGATGCGGAAGAAGAGAAGCAGCGTTTTCTGGAGAATCTAACAGTCTTTTTTTCCACATGTGAACTTCTATCAGGCTGTGATGAGCAAAAACTAGGACGGATATAGATTAGAAATAGCACAACCGTTGTTTACCGGAGTCCGACTTACGTCCTTGGTTGGCGTGTGCCCTGAATGTAACTCCTTTGTTTCCCTCCGACTGCCAACAAAAATTGAGACAGTCCGTTGCAGCCCCTTCTGTCTGTAGATCGAGGTCCTTTTAGGACGTCTTTTTGTAGTACTGTGGATGCAACTCAGATGTAAATCCAGTGAGGACAAGGCTATCTGAAGACACAAAATCGTGTGTTCTGTAGAGCAACATAGTGTGTTTTACAAGTCACGAGAGATATTCCTATTTCCAAGAGTGCCATGGCCACATAATTTCAGGACATAAATATATCCCTTCTCTTGGGTACGGTTGAACAGACACTGCCACCGGCTGCAGGTGCAGCGGCCCCGGCTTCCCCAGATCACACCCTTTGTATCCACTCCCCTGATTTGCCCCCCCCCCCCCCCATGTGCGTGCTTCTTTAGAAGTCCCAGCCTCCCAGCCTCCAGATGCTATCCGGGAAGTGGCATGGGTGTCTGGACTCCTAGGACACATTTCGTTGTATGGTATGCTCCCTTTACTATCACCATCCCATTAAGTGTGGCTACTCTATGGGACAACAGACGATATACGGTACAGTATAGCAGAATAAGGAGGGAAAGTAGGACTTTTATAACCACTACTATTAGGATCACTATCATGTGTTTTATATATGTGTATATATATAAATATATATATATACACATACACACAATTATATATAATTAAACATATAATTTATATTAATATATTATGATGCATATACATATATATGTATATATATATATATACACACATATATGTGTGTATCATATATATGTATATGTATATATATACACAAATATGTGCGATTAGTTTTCTTTGGTTGTTCACTGGTTTGGAGAGGCACAGGAGGGCCTCCTATCTCCGTGGATTGATAGGCTTTTAAGAAAGGGTAACAGGTAGAGGAGGAGGAGGGGCCGTCAGCTTTCCATTCTTTCTTTCCTACGGCAGTGATAGCAAGATAGAAATTTACAGTTTCATAGAGAATTCAGCATGAATCCAAATATTTCCGCGCTTTCATCGTGTGCCTGTTGGGGTGCACACTTTGCAGGCTCCATAAATGCAGAAGAGCAGAGGGCATCCCGGCTGTGCTTATTACCTGAGCTGTGGGGGAGGGCAGGGTATGAGCACCATTGCCTGTGAGAAACTTGCCTTACTACCTTCTTCCTACTGTTTTGGCTTCGCATTATCTATTGGTTGCCAATTAGACAGGTCTCGTAAGGGTAAAAATCATCAGGTCAACCGTCGTTAGGGCAAGAACCCTTACCTGGGGGCACTGTAATCTTAAAGACACATATAATGATAGACATAGCTGTGTCCCACCACCTCACTTTACAGTTGGGGAAGAAAGTGAAAAGAGAATAAATTACTTGTCCCGGGCCACACAAGATAACGATATCTGTATTCCAGAGTGTTCTGGAGTCAAGCAGGATAAATGTCGGATCTGAAAGCTCTTTCTCTCTCTCTCTCTCTCTGCAGGGTCATTTTCTCCAACAATTCTACAAGGCCATAGGGAATACTCTTAGTGAAATATGAAGCGTAAAATACTCTCCTCTGTTATCTTCAAAATAAACTTTTTGAGATGCCTTCTGCTGGTCCCACTGAATAAAGGCTACCCCTCTTCCAACCTACTGCCAAGTTAGGGAGAATAAGGAGGGAAATCAGAAATTATTGTGTCACAGCCACTCCTATTATGACTACTATCCTTTCCACTGTTGTTAAGCAAGGTCTCTTTATAAATGATATCATTCAATTCTCTCAACAACACCACGAGACAGGCATTATTATCTCCAATAACCCCAATAAGGAAACAAAGATAAAGGAAGGTGAAGTAATTGATTCAAGTTCCCACAGCTGGTAAGTGGGATGTTGGGTTTCATCTCCAAGGCAACTATTTCCTAAATTCATTGTTTTCCCATAGTGTGTAGCATGTTTGAGCATCTGAAATACTCTCACTCCTGATCCTTTACTTCTCCTCCAAACTCTTTCTAATTTTGTAGAGTGTTAGTCTATCTCCGGAAACATAGAAAACTAGTTCTTGTTAACATTTTAAATGATTGCAGCTGATATAATGTATTTCCAATTTCAAATGATGAATTGAAGATAATCCCTGTGGAAAGACTGCCTTGAAAAGGGCACCGGGGTGGCAATCAAGGGACCTGCATTCCATTTCCGGCTCTGTTCCTAACTCCCATCACGGGGCAGTTCTTATTGTACCATATCAGGGTTTGGCAGGATCTGTGGCCTCCACAGGGTATGGAAGCAGAATTAGGCTCAGAGTAATCACAATTACCTGGGGATGATTTTTTTCGGTATATTAGAGCTGCATTCTCCCATACTCTAACCCTCAAGTTATGGCTGAATAGCAAGGGTGGCGCTGTGGAAACTGACGAGCGCATTTCAAAACCACTCCCGAGAAGTCCCATCAGCCCTCGCGCGCCACCTTCCCCTCTCTTCCTGGGCGCTCGAGGCGGCAGCCGTCTGTTACTCGGCATCATGGCCGCCCTCAGACTTCTGGTGGAGGCCAAGATCCTTAAAAGGAGGACCAAGAAGTTCATCTGGCACCATTCAGACCGATATGTCAAAATGAAGTGCAATTGCCGAAAACCCAGAGGCGCTGACAATAGAGTGCGCGGAAGATTCCAGGGCCAGATCTTGATGGCCGACGTTGGTTACAGGAGCAACAAGAAAATAAAACGCATGCTTCCCAGTGGCTTCCGGAGGTTCCTAGTCCACAAGGCCAAGGAGCTTGAAGTGCTGCTGATGTGCAGCAAATCTTCCTGTGCAGATTGCTCACAATGTCTCCTCCAAGAACCCCAAAGCCAGTGTGGAAAGAGCAGCCCAGCCGGCCATCAGAGTCTGGAATCCCAGTGCCAGGCTACGCAGTGAAGAAAATGAATGGACAGACAGCTTATGTGCACATAAATTTGTGTTAATAAAACCATAAAACTACAAAAAAAATAAAAATAAAAATAAATAAAACCAGTCCCTGAGGGATTCTGATTTACGCCCTTACTCCCCGGAAAGAACTAAGGTTCTTAAGGTGTAGGTTAAGTAACTTGGTAGGCATTCAAGCTCTAAGGTAGAGGATAAAGACATATATAACAGGTGAGACTTTTACCAAGTTACTTTGCTGGTCCATTAGTATGATCCATCATACATTCGTATATTAACCCCTCTCTGACTAATTTGTGCCAGGTACCCAGCTATACCTCTCTGCACTCAGGTTATATTTGAAGACCAGGAAATACTAGATGAAATTCTGGAAGGTTCTCAAGGCACCTGTAAAACCTTTTCCTTTCCCCTCAAAGCAAAGATTATTGGAAAAGGTCACTTAACTGTTTTCTTGTAGAGGAGGCATGAATAAATCTACAGTGTTCCCAAGGAAATAAATGCCTTGCCTGTTATGATGGAAAGACATGAAATTGAAGTCCAAGGCATAGCTTGAATTCAGGTTTTATATTTAAAGTTAAAATCTGCACTCAAAAATAAAGACATCAGGCCAAAACGTGTGTATATGGGAGGATGTAAACATTGTATGGAGTGTAATAATAAAACTTAAAAGCAGTGTAGATTCTCATTCAAAATTTGTGACATAGTTTATAACAGTGAAAAACAGGATATAAGTTAAAAGCTAAGTGGAAGATAAGCAAATTATGATAAGTCCATATATGGAATATTATATATTCATAAAATTATTGTTACTACTCCTATATAACAATATCCAAAGCAATCTCACAACTAATAATAAGCAACAAAAGCAGGATACAAAATTTTACTTACCTTTTGAATGAAATTAGCTTAAAGACACATATGAACAATGATAGTTAAATTATGGCTAATTGTCACTTTATTAAATATGAACTATAGCGCGGAACTATTCCTTACATATTACCTCTTTGAAATCTTAAAACAACACTTGCATCAGCATTATAACTTCCATGCTACATTAAGAAAAATCACTTGGTTAAAATTACCCTGCTATTTATTTTGAAGTTTACTTTGATTATTTATTTTGATTTATTTTGATCAGATATTTGGTCAAACACTAGTCTAGATATTGTGGGGAAGGCTTTTTAAGAGAGAGTAACATTTAAGTCAGTGGAATTTGAGTAAAGCAAACTGCCCTGCGTAATGTAGATAGATCTCATCCGGTCAATTGAAGGCCTAAAAAAAAAAAAAAAAGACTGACCTCCCCTGAAGAAGAGGGAAATCTGCCAACAGACTGTTTTTTTTTTTTTAATTTTTTTTCAACGTTTATTTATTTTTGGGACAGAGAGAGACAGAGCATGAACGGGGGAGGGGCAGAGAGAGAGGGAGACACAGAATCGGAAACAGGCTCCAGGCTCTGAGCCATCAGCCCAGAGCCGGACGCGGGGCTCGAACTCACAGACCGTGAGATCGTGACCTGGCTGAAGTCGGACGCTTAACCGACTGCGCCACCCAGGCGCCCCAAACAGACTGTTTTTGAACTCAAACCGCAACTTTTTCTCCGGGTCTTTAGTTTGCCATCTGACCTGCAGATTTTGGATTTACCAACCTCCATAGCATGTGAGCCAATTCCTTACAAGAAACACTTCTCTCTGTATTCATGTACATACTATTCTTATCTATATCTATATGTCTATATAGGTATATGTGTGTTAACACATGCATCCTATTTGTTGTTTCTCTGGGAAATTTTGACTACTACAGATTTTGGTACAAAGAGTGGTTCAAGGGAAATATCATCTGAAAGGTGAGATTTCTACATTGAATCTGGTGTTTCTGGAATTGGTTTTCTATTTATTTATTAACTATTTATTTAGAGAGCAAGAGAGTGTGTGCATGGATGTGAGTGGGGGAGGGGCAGAGAGAGCCAGGGAGAGAGAGACAGAATCCTATGGGGAGCTTGATCCCACGACCATGAGATAATGACCTGAGCCAAAATCAAGTGTTGGATCCTTAACTGACTGAGCCACCTACGCTTCCCTGGAATTGGTCTTCTAAAAGATGAAGTTTCAAGGCACTACCATTAGTATGGAGAGCAGTGGTGGCCCATGGTGTGGTGTGGCAATAGTGATAAGCAAGATACCACCATTGGATATTCATAATCAAATAAAAGGCAAGGTTCTGTGACCCCGCATGTGACCACAGGTATGATATCTTTGAACATTTTTATCAAATTAACGAGTATAATGAGATTGTCTGGTTGCTCCCATATCATCGGACAAGAAAAGGATAAGCTCAAGGATTCCAGCTTCCAGCTGAAGTGCCACGTATATGAACTGAGATTACCAAAAAACCAAAACCCGAAACTCATCCCGAGTGGCTGAATTGCAACACAAATTGAATTCTCAACCTTACTGCATTTCTACTGTTAAAGCAAGGGCATTGATGGGGGTGGGAGGGATGAGATCCTGGAAGTTGAAGTGGGGAAAAATGGAGAGACTCTGATGAAACTGGAGAATCTAACCCCTAAATTCTGACGACTCTTCTTTGCCCATAGAAGCAGCTGTTCCCTCCCTGTCTGAGGAGAGTAACCCTATTTGCATGAGGAAACAGCTGCGGCCTCCCCTGAAACAGTTGTATACACTACTGATACTCCTCACCCCCACCGCCCTTCTTTGCTTCTAGACCTCTAACTTGACTCCAAAGGTGAGGTAGAAAATTGTGACCCACGTGGAGGTGTGCTGCACTCCGAAAGAGCTATTTGATTTTTTCCAATTTATTGAGACACAAACCTGGTGAATATGGGTAGAAATGTACACTAAGGGCATGGGGTAATAATGAAAGGAACATAAAGTTATATCAGACTGAATTTATTGCTATGAGCTCACAAAGCAGAGATTCTGGATTTAATGTTGCCACGTGCGGTGTCAGAAAGGGCTCTAAAAGTTCGTTATTTTGTGGAAATGGGGAACAAAGGTGGCCCCCAGTAAATGAACTTGAAGTGCTAGCCCTGCCTTGACATACTGGAGAGAAATGGCTTCAAAGGGTTAGGGAGATTTGACTGTTAGAGTGGATTTGTCGTGGAAGGCCTGCTCACCCACAGAGGAGGGTCCAGAGGACATGCCCATCATCAATACCGTGAGGGGAGCCCCAGCCTCCCTGCAGATCTCTGTAATCACTTTTTCCATAGGACTGAAATTACCATGGGAACTGCTGCCACTGAAAGCAACATAAAACCTAATACAAGAGGGTAAATTGGATCCTGGGTGGTGGGGGCCAAGTGGCCGCATCAACTTCCAAAGGCAAGATGGGCATAGTTACTGCAACGGATGACTGCGTCCAAGTGGCAATTAAAATAGTCTGACTCACAAAGACCCATGGTGTTGGCTAGTTGATCATAATGTTCCTAAAAGTGGAATAGATGTGGAGCCTACTAAACTCTTACTTGACGTCTCTAAGAGGAAGGGCTCCAGGTCAAGTGAACAAAAGTCGAATTTACATAATGAAAACAGAGACTCAGGACCCCTCACGTCAATTTCCAAACTTGATCCAGTTTACTGACCCAGAGCTCCTTGCACAAAGAAAACGAGGAGCTCCCTTGAGGGACGACCGTGTATCCTATAAAAAATGTATAGTCAGTCTTTCTCTCAGTCTTCCCCAAAAGGGATTATGGCCTTTCACCATGGTGACTCTGCACTGGGGATAAGGAACTAATCAGACCTTCCAGAGATTACTGAATATGACTTTGAACTGACAATAATTCCAGGAGATCCAAAATGTCACTGCAGCCCATCAGTCAGAGTAGAGGCTTTGGAAGTCAGGTGATCAATGGAGTTGTAGCTCAGGCTCATCTCACGGTGGGGTCTAGTGAGTCCCTGGAGTCTTTTGGTGTTTTTTTCCCTGGTTCTGGAATGCTTGTTTGGAATAGCCATGCTCAGCAATTGGCAGAATCCTCAGTCTGGTCCCCTGACCTATGGGGTGAGGGCTACTATGGTGAGAAGGACCAAGTGAAGCCATTAGGACGGTCTCTACTCAGGAAAATAGAGAACAAAGACAATACATTATTCATGGAGGGGTTGCAGAGGTCACTGCCCCCAGCAAAGACTTGAAGGTGGTGATTCTCATGATATTTGACTTGCCTGTGTGGCCCATGCAGAAGACAGATCTCAGAGGATGAGAGCAGATTACCAAAACCTAAACGTGGTGATGATTGTAACTGCAGTTACTGTATCAGATGTGGTTTTATTGCTTGAGTAAATTAACACATCCCTTGGTACGTTGTAGGTATCCGTTGATCTGGCAAGTGCCTTTTTCTCCATGCATGTCAGAAACGACTCTCAGAAGTAGTTTGCCCAAAACACCAGCCGTAGTAACCAGTGCAAAGCCCCTCATATGGCACCACTCCCCGGGGTAATCAATCAGATACTTGGTAGCAGGTTCATTACACTGGGCCACTTCTGTAACAGAAAGGACAATGTTTTGTTCTTACTGTGATAGACACTGACTCTGGATACAGATTTGCCTTTCCTTCATGCAATGCTTATTCAAAGTGACCTGGTAGTTGCTACTCTTGATTGTGTTCTCCAGGCAAGGAAAGTAAGGTGTGAATAGAATAACTGAAGTGCCAAAAACAGACACATAGACCAATGGAATAGAATAGAAACCCCAGAACTAGACCCACAAACGTATGGCCAACTCATCTTTGACAAAGCAGGAAAGAGTATCCAATAGAAAAAAGACAGTCTCTTTAACAAATGGTGCTGGGAGAACTGGACAGCAACATGCAGAAGGTTGAAACTAGACCACTTTCTCACACCATTCACAAAAATAAACTCAAAATTGATAAAGGACCTGAATGTGAGACAGGAAACCATCAAAACCTTAGAGGAGAAAGCAGGAAAAGACCTCTCTGACCTCAGCCTTAGCAATTTCTTACTTGACACATCCCCAAAGGCAAGGGAATTAAAAGCAAAAATGAACTACTGGGACCTTATGAAGATAAAAAGCTTCTGCACAGCAAAGGAAACAACCAACAAAACTAAAAGGCAACCAACGGAATGGGAAGAGATATTTGGAAATGACATATGGGACAAAGGGCTAGTATCCAAAATCTATAAAGAGCTCACCAAACTCCACACCTGAAAAACAAATAACCCAGTGAAGAAATGGGCAGAAAACATGAATAGACACTTCTCTAAAGAAGACATCCAGATGGCCAACAGGCACATGAAAAGATGCTCAACGTCGCTCCTCATCAGGGAAATACAAATCAAAACCAAACTCAGATACCACCTCACGCCAGTCAGAGTGGCTAAAATGAACAAATCAGGAGACTCTAGATGCTGGCGAGGATGTGGAGAAACGGGAACCCTCTTGCAATGTTGGTGGGAATGCAAATTGGTGCAGCCACTCTGGAAAACAGTGTGGAGGTTCCTCAGAAAATTAAAAATAGACCTACCCTATGACCCAGCAATAGCACTGCTAGGAATTGACCCAAGGGATACAGGAGTACTGATGCATAGGGGCACTTGTACCCCAATGTTTATAGCAGCACTGTCAACAATAGCCAAATTATGGAAAGAGCCTAAATGTCCATCATCTGATGAATGGATAAAGAAATTGTGGTTTATATACACAATGGAGTACCACATGGCAATGAGAAAGAATGAAATATGGATGGAACATATTTGTAGCAACATGGATGGAACTGGAGAGTGTGATGCTAAGTGAAATAAGCCATACAGAGAAAGACAGATACCATATGCTTTCACTCTTATGTGGATCGTGAGAAACTTAACAAAAACCCATGGGGGAGGGGAAGGAAAAAAAAAAAAAGAGGTTAGAGTGGGAGAGAGCCAAAGCATAAGAGACTGTTAAAAACTGAGAACAAACTGAGGGTTGATGGGGGGTGGGAGGGAGGGGAGGGTGGATGATGGGTATTGAGGAGGGCACCTTTTGTGATGAGCACTGGGTGTTGTATGGAAACCAATTTGACAATAAACTTCATATATTGAAAAAAAAAAGAATAACTGAAGTGCCCTTTTGACACCTAGATCATGATAGCGATATTTTATGTTCTTGTCAGCTTTCCAGTTGTCTGATTTACCTGTCTCTTCATGCAAGAATCACGCTCTTCCTTTTTTGGAGGTTTAGAAAATGTTTAATATCAGCTAAGGCTAATCTTCCCTCATATTCTTTTTTTCTCAGAATTTTCAAGCCATTCTTCTCAAGATTTTCTAAGGATCTTGAGAACAAAGCTGTATTTCAAAAACATGGTATGTTTATTAAATCAGCATGAGGTTTATATGTCTACAGAGATAACGAAAATTGTTATCTTTTCCTAAAATACGGCAAGGCCACCTATTTGTTGAAGTCTTTGTGTGTTTATGACTTTCATTTTAATTTTCAATGCAGACCTTGCCTCAAGATAGACCTTCTAGGTATTTATGTCTAGTTCTCCACAATCTCCGCCTTACTGTTAATCCTGATATAAATGACATATTTTCTTCCATTATTTCTTCCAACATGGTAATAAGAAAGTATTTATTTCTACATATGAGATTCACAGCAAGTATCCTGAGGTTTTTTTTTTTTTCTTTTGATTGTTTGAACATTGAAATGAGTTTTCTCAATTGAATCTGGCAGGTGTTCCACAAATAAGGTTGTACCTTTGCAATGGATCTGGCCATTTGTTATCTTATTTTTATATGTATTTTTCTTTCCAGTGTAATTGTATTTATTTGCAGTTGCAAAGCCTGGTGAGATAATAATGGTGCTAATGAAAACCCGTATCTCCCTCTTGCCTCTAATGGGAAGATTTTCAATGCTTCCGTATTTACCCTGAAGGGGGCTTTTGAGTTGATATATTAAGTGTGCTTGTATACTCATGTTCATGTATGTATAAAGATGGGATAGTAACACCTATCTCATGGGGTATTATAAGGATTAAAGGAGATAATATATGTAAAGTACTTAGAACAGTACCTGGCCTTGGAGCACCTGGGTGGCTCAGTCAGTTGGGTGTCTGGCTTCGGCTCAGGTCATCATCTCACAGATGGTGAGTTCAAGCCCCGCGTCTGGCTCTGTGCTAACAGCTTGGAGCCTGGAGCCTGCTTCCGATTCTGTGTCTCCCTCTCTCTCTGCCTCTCCCCCACTCATGCTCTGTCTCTCTCTGTCTCAAAAACAAAAGTAAACATTAAAAAAAAAAAAAAAAAAGAACTGTGCCTGGCCTCATTGCTCGTGATGAATTTATAAGGCTGTATTCAGGATAAAATGGCTGTAAATGTGGCTGTAAATGATAAAATGAGTTAATACACAAAAAGCACTTAGAGTGCTGCCTGAAATACAGTAAGAGTTCAGTAGATGTATATCGCTGATACTGGAATAGAGTAAGAGTTCAATAAATGCATATCACTAATATATGGTATTTTTAAGGCATTTTGTCTAGAACTAATTCTGATATTTTTTTACCATTTCATTTCTAAGTATTTTCAACACCTGATGTGGGGCTTGAACTCACAACCTTGAGATCAAGAATTGTATGCTCTACTGACAGAGCCAGCTAGACGCCCTGAACTGATACTGATCTTATCAAAAGCTTTTGCTGAGTTTTTGAAGACCATTTTCCCTTTTGATGTAGAAATCAAATGAATTTAACTGATGTATTTTTTTAACAGGAACTCACCCACTTTTGTGGAATCAGTCCTCTTGGACGTGTTATGTTGTTTTTCAGGGAGCGGCCAGAGTTTGCAACTACTTTGTTTAGGATTTTTTTTTTTTAAATCAACATTTATGTAAGAAATTGATCTTAATTGAGTATTAATTGAGTTTTGGTATGATTTAGTGAAAATCCTCTGTGAAACGCACTGGCCTGTTTTTATTTGCCTGTCTTGTTTCATTCTTTGACAGAGGCGATTTTTCACAACGTGTTCTTTAGCTTAATTGTTTTTAACGGAGTTTGGTTTCCTATCTCTTTAGGTTCTTTTCTATAGTCACCAGTTTTGATAATTTATGTAGTCCATAGTGAGCACCCGTTCGATCTTTTTCAATTTATTTCCATAGCGTTGAATATCATCATTGCTTTCATGCTTTAAATTTGTATTGGTTTGTTGTGGTGTTGTGGTTGTTGGCTTGTATATGCTTTTTCCTTGAACTTTTATTAGAGTAAAAGATGGTTAATTTTTTCAAGGGTTTTACTTATTTATTTTTCCTTTTATTCTTCTCTTTTCTATTTCATTAATCTATTATTTATTGTCATTACCCACTTCATTATCATTTGTAAATTTTTATTTTCCTTATTCTGGTATTTTTGACTATGGAAGTGAGTTGATTATTTGGATTCTTTCCTAGTCACTAAATATTTAAGACTAAGTGTTCCTTTGAACACTTGTTATGTCCAGTTGATTTTGAGTCACAGTATTTCGTACTCACTGATTTCTATCTTCTCTGTCATTTCAGTTTTGAGTTTTCTCTTTGAAAAAACTTGTTCACAAAAGAGGTGTTTTTTTTCTTTCCTTTTTTGGTTGGTTGATTAGTTTAGTTGCAAATCATAAATAATTTTCCATTTTCTATTCACTTTTTAGATTACCCTCTTTAGCTTTATAAATTGTCTTTGTCTCATTTAATGATGCTGTTTTGAAATCACTTCTTGATATTGAAATCATGGCTGGTCCTTGTTTCCTTCCTTTTGTTTGGTTTTGAATAAAAACTTTTCCCCATCATTTTGTTTTCAATCCTTCTTAGTCACTTTGTCTTGCCTTTTAAAACACATTTTATTTTATTTTTTAATTTGAGAGTGAGCGAGAGAGAGAGAGAGAGAGAAAGAGGGAGATGGGGGAGGAGCAGAGGGAGAGAGAGAGAATCTTAAGCAGTCTCCATGCTCAGTGAAGAGCCTGATGCAGGGCTTGATCCCACGCCCCTGGGATTGTGACCTGAGCCAAAATCAAGAGTCAGACAGTCAACTGGCTGAGCTGCCCAGGTGCCCTGCGTCTTGCTTTTTTTTTTTTTTTAAGACTATTTAAATTTTGTTTTTGTGATCCAGTCTTTTTTTTCTTTTTTTTTTTTTTAGCTTTAATTGACATTATTAATTTTTTTTTTATTGATTGGCAGATCAATAAAGTTTTGACTTGGTACTATTATGTTCTTTGATGCCATTGTTTCTGATTTGATTTTAGAGCAATTATTTTGTTTTGTTGTTTCTTCTACTCTTCTGTCTGTGATTGCTTTGCTAGCATTGTATGTTTCTTATGCTTTTTAGCTAATTGCTACCTTCATAAAAATATGTATATATACATATATGTGTGTGTATGTATATATATACGTACACATATATACATACATATATAAATACATATATATGTATATATATACATATATGTATATATATACATATATGTATATATATAAATATATACTATATATATATAGTGTGTGTATATATATAAATATATATATATATATATATTGCATTTGTCTCCCTTCATTTAAACATTTTATAGTATTGCCTTTCCATAGATGATAATAGGAGGGAAAAATCTTCCACTTTGTCTGTTTCCAGAGCTCACTCTCTTCACCTCCACATTCTACATGATTGTATTACGCGTCCTAATGTGTTTATGCCTTTAAAATATTCTGAATTATTGTATCTCCTTCAAATACTTTTTTTTTTACCCCTGTCCATGAAATATGAGGAAATTTCATCCTTCTACCATCTTATACCTTCTCTCCCTCATCTAACTCCTGCTGGTTACAGATTTTCTAAAACACCAAAATTTATAATCTTCAAAGTTTGTACTGAAGGCCGAGTGCCACATTTGTTGCGGTCTTCATTCTACAGGGAAATGGGGTCCGTGGTCAGCCCTAAGCACTCACTGTAGTTTCTCCATTTACTTTTCACTAGGTTCAAGGTTATCCCATCATAGCTTCCTCAAGGAGGCCTCACCGGACATCTTTATTCTGTTTCTGGAAATTCCTAACAATGTGTGTGTACGGTCTTTGCTCTTAAACCCCTAAATGCTGATACACATTATTGGGACTTTTTGGTTCATTTAGAAACTGAAGCACTCCCTGCTAGTTTTTAGCACTGCTAGAAATCCTGGCTTGAAAGATTCCTGATTTAATTTACTCTTCAGTAACTTTATTAGGAGATGTTTCAGGGCTAATCGTTATGTGTCAATTCTTTCCCAGGACTCAATGCCCTCTTTAATATCTAAAATCAAGTTTTCTTTTATACCTGGGGAAAATATTAAATTATAGCTCCATTTTCTTTTTTTTTACTTTTGTCCTCTTCAGAAACAATATTTTTCTTTCCAAACAACTATTTTAAGAATGTGTCTTCTATAGCTCTTAATATCGTTTCGGGTCTGTATTATATTATTGGTTCAGTTCTCCGTTAACTCATTGATCCCCGTGCTTGCTTTTCTCCATCCTGTGCTCCTTATAGCAGCCTCCGTTTTTCTGCAATATTCATTCTCCTATATACGACTGTTTGCATTGGTTTTATTTTTTCATTTCTTTTCCTTTAGTTTTTTTTTTTTTTCTGCTCCTCATGCCCTTCTTTTGTTTCATGATTTTCTTAGATATTGTTTTTCAAATTTGAGTCTTTGTTTTTTTTTTAAGTTATTACTTCATTAAAGTTTTTATTTTCCTTTTATGGTAATGATGGCAGGCTTTGTCTACTGGATAGCAGTATTTTTTTTTTGGCACATGTGTATATGTGTGTGTGTATAAATGGTAATATATTTTTATAGATCTAGAGCTTTTTTTTAAGTTTTATTTATTTGAGAGAGTGAGCAAGTGGGGCGAGGGGCAGAGAGAGAGGGAGAGGGAGAGAGAATCCCAACCACGCTGATAGTGTGGAGCTCAATGTGGGGCTTGAACTCATGAACCATGAGATCATGACCTGAGCTGAAATCAAGAGTCTTATTAAACTAAACTGACTGAACCACCCGGATGCCCCCAGGGGTTATTTTTGTCATAATTATTCATCTTCAGTTGGGTGAGATATTCTGAGCCACATTTACAAGAGGTACATATGAAACTCCAAGGCCAAGGTCAGGCTAATAGATTTGGTTGTGTGCATGAGTGAGCCCTTAGTTAACTGTGCAGAGCAGCTGTAGGGCTCTCTTATTTGTGCTTCTCACTCCCCACCATTGCCCTCCCCTAAAGGCTGCCTCTTATGGGAGGTTATATACTGTGTCCTAGGTTCCCATCTCCTGTGCTTATTCCTGGTACCAAACAGTTTCCATGGAAGCTCTCACTCTCGCTCCCGTTTTCTTAAGTTGAGTGTATTCCTCACTGTCTCCGTTGACATTGTAAACATGTGTCCCCAGACTTTGCACCATCTGGGAAGCTATGACAGCACTTTTCATCTTGTCCTTCAACATACTACATACCTTGTGGTTTCTAGTTTCGTGAACAAGCGACTTTTTGGTCTTACGTTTCTTTCTCCCTATTCTTTTGCTATTGTATCTGAGCAGAGAATTAGGGAGGGCTGATTTTACTGTTTTAAAATCAGTAGCCATGTTATTTTTGTTATCATTTTCATAACCATACTCTAACAATATGGCATCCTGCAAATGTAGGTTTAGCAAACATATTTCCATAGATTGTTGAGTTTATAAATTCACAGAAACTTGAAGGTGGTGATAAAATACCTAACTTTGTTTCTTTTGAAAGAACTTGCACGGTACCGTGTTACCTGCAATGTGCCTATTTTTGTAAGTGCTGACGATAAACGAACAAGCAAATGAAGTCGCAAGAAAATATCAGGAAGTTACAAGTGCTGTGATGCAAATAAAGTCTGATCAGGCGACAGGGTGTGTATGTTGGGTGATTTGAGAAGGTGTCATCCAAGAGGGGGTATTTGAAATGGGTATCACCTGGTGAGAAAGAGGCAGTTTATGTGTGGATCTGGGGAAGGAACATTCAAGAAAGTATGGCGCAGCAAATGTAAAGCTCCTACATTGTGAAGTGTGGTAGAGTAGGATGGTGGGCAGAATCTTGAAGGTAAGAGCTTGGGGTTTCATTAAAGGGCACTATAAACGACTTTATTATTATTATATATTATTTATTATTATTATTGAGGTATAATTGACCTATAACATTAAATTAGTTTCAGGTGTAAGACATGATTCAATATTTGTATATATTGTGAAATGATCACCACGATAAGTCTCGTTAACATCTATCACCGTCGTAACTATAATTTTTTTTCTTGTGATGAGAACTTTTAAGATCTACTCTTAGCAACTTTCAAATATGCAATATAGTCGTATTAACCATAGTCACCATGCTGTACATTACATCCCCATGACTTATTTATTTCGTAACTGCAAGTTTGTACCTTTTGACCCCCTTCACCCACTGATAAAAAATATATATATATATTTCTTGTAATGAAATCAGATGCCCTTGACTCACATTCATCATTTAAATGGCATACTGTGCATGAAAGTACAAACGCTCTTAATTCACCAGGTACTAATAAAAGATTTCCCCACATACAGATTTGTAAAATTTAAGATACAATTGAAAATGGATGGATGCCCCTTGACCTCTTGTGTTCATCTCAAAGCATTTGAATTGTAAACAAGGAATCTAAAACCTGTATTGGTGTTGACCTAAGCAAATTATCACTCATGAAGACCTCAGTACCTCATCAAAGGAAGACAACCCTGGCCTGATAGAGTACTTCTCTGAGACAGGTTCTTAAAAGCACTGCCTGATTTAATTTTTACAAAAAGTCATTTGAAATAAGTACAAATTGCTTCGATTTTGCAGTTGAACAAATACACATTCAAGGTTTAAAGGGATTTGCCCAAGGTTACGCAGCTAGGAAATGGCAGAGACCAACCACAACCACCACGACCACAACAATAAGGATAACAAAACACACTTTTGCTCATCACTCAGCCGGAACTCTCCCCCTAAGCATGCCACCTGCTCGGCTAGAGGTGGAGAGACCTGGGGGCAGGAAGCGCCTTCCTGATCTCTGCAAATCCCTCCCTTATTTGTAGTCCTGTCTGAAACTATGCAAGAGGCTCCTCTGGTGAAACCACTTATTTATCTCTATCAGAGAGCAGGCTCGCTTTTCCCATAGCTGTGAGCCTCTGAGCCTCCGAAATGACAGCAGCTTCTGGGCACCTGAGTGGTGTTATGACTTGTAGTGGCTTTGGAACCCTGATGAGTTCAAGGCCCAGCGTCAAGATTGCAAAAGTTAATTCCCAGATAATTCAAGGGGAAAAGGAAGCTAGACAAATCCCAGTTTCACTCTTTGAAATTGTGCTGTGAGAAATGCATTTAGAAGCCTGAGAAGGAAAATGGTCTCCTGTAGAGTGCTTCAAAGAATTTTTTTTATCTTCTTTTTCCTTTACTCTTTGGGAACTGAACACTCCCACCCAACGTGTTTTGGAAATTGGAATTTCTCTTCCATTTGGAGCAAGATTTAACTTAAGATACAATTTGATGATTCCTTCAAAGAGACCAAATGTGTTAGGCACAGGTCAGGGGATTGCTAGCGACTCACGTGCCTTGGATTTCATTTTTCCTTTTCACTTTTTTTTTTTTTTTTTTTTTTGTAAATTGGTGGTGGAGGCGTAGCGATCTTAGATCATTCGGATGTGGTGCTTCCTTTCTTTCAAAATGCTGAACACATTCAGCACTTCTTTCAGGGAGAGACAGCACAGTTTATGCCTCCGTCAAGGGAGAACCCTTACTTTAAAGGAATTTAATTCTGGCACAAAAACAGACACATAGACCAATGGAATAGAATAGAAACCCCAGAACTAGACCCACAAACGTATGGCCAACTCATCTTTGACAAAGCAGGAAAGAACATCCAATGGAAAAAAGACAGTCTCTTTAACAAATGGTGCTGGGAGAACTGGACAGCAACATGCAGAAGGTTGAAACTAGACCACTTTCTCACACCATTCACAAAAATAAACTCAAAATGGATAAAGGACCTGAATGTGAGACAGGAAACCATCCAAACCCTAGAGGAGAAAGCAGGAAAAGACCTCTCTGACCTCAGCCATAGCAATCTCTTACTCGACACATCCCCAAAGGCAAGGGAATTAAAAGCAAAAGTGAATTACTGGGACCTTATGAAGATAAAAAGCTTCTGCACAGCAAAGGAAACAACCAACAAAACTAAAAGGCAACCAACGGAATGGGAACAGATATTTGCAAATGACATATCGGACAAAGGGCTAGTATCCAAAATCTATAAAGAGCTCACCAAACTCCACACCCGAAAAGCAAATAACCCAGTGAAGAAATGGGCAGAAAACATGAATAGACACTTCTCTAAAGAAGACATCCGGATGGCCAACAGGCACATGAAAAGATGTTCAGCGTCGCTCCTTATCAGGGAAATACAAATCAAAACCACACTCAGATATCACCTCACGCCAGTCAGAGTGGCCAAAATGAACAAATCAGGAGACTCTAGATGCTGGAGAGGATGTGGAGAAACGGGAACCCTCTTGTACTGTTGGTGGGAATGCAAATTGGTGCAGCCACTCTGGAAAGCAGTGTGGAGGTTCCTCAGAAAATTAAAAATAGACCTACCCTATGACCCAGCAATAGCACTGCTAGGAATTTATCCAAGGGACACAGGAGTACTGATGCATAGGGGCACTTGTACCCCAATGTTCATAGCAGCACTCTCAACAATAGCCAAATTATGGAAAGAGCCTAAATGTCCATCAACTGATGAATGGACAAAGAAATTGTGGTTTATATACACTATGGAATACTACGTGGCAATGAGAAAAAATGAAATATGGCCTTTTGTAGCAACGTGGATGGAACTGGAGAGTGCGATGCTAAGTGAAATAAGCCATACAGAGAAAGACAGATACCATATGGTTTCACTCTTATATGGATCCTGAGAAACTTAACAGGAACCCATGGGGGAGGGGAAGGAAAAAAAAAAAGAGGTTAGAGTGGGAGAGAGCCAAAGCATAAGAGACTGTTGAGAACTGAGAGCAAACTGAGGGTTGATGGGGGGTGGGAGGGAGGAGAGGGTGGGTGATGGGTATTGAGGAGGGCACCTTTTGGGATGAGCACTGGGTGTTGTATGGAAACCAATTTGACAATAAATTTCATATATAAATAAAAAAAAATTAAAAAAAAAATAAAGGAATTTAATTCAACATGAAGTTAGTATCTACCACGTGCCAAACTATCTGGTGGGTACAGACACTAGAGATGACTTGGATGCCAGTCCTGCCCTCACAAAGGTTTCCTTTACCTCGGACAGACAGATGTGCAATTGAGTAACACCAGTGTGCAACGGCAGGCTCCACATATTTTCTGGAAAACTTAGGAGTCTCCCTGTATCGTTCATCATCCTTCCATTTCCTTAGGAAGGAGCCATAGATGAACACCACGGCCGCATATCAGAGGAGAGTCTTGGAAGTAGATGTGTGGAGATTTGCGTGAAGTTATTAAGGGGTTCTTTGTGGACCCGTATTTGAGAATGACTTAGAGAGAGAGAGAGTAAGCAGGGGAGGGACAGAGACAGAGGGAAGAGAGGAGAACAGAGGATCAGAGGCAGGGTCTGTGCTGACAGCAGCACATGAATGTGTCCATTTGTGTCACTGCTGGGGAATACTGGTCTTATCTTTTTCCCGAGGATCCAGTTCTATAGATTTCTAAATGGTACCTTGGGAACCAATCTAGTCCCCCAGGACATCATGTCTGCAGCCTCCAAAACCTGCCTGGAACTCTGACAAGTCAAGGGAAGAAAATCAAATAATATTAAAAATTACATTATTCTTTGGAGGAGACACTTGTAAGTTGTAGACAAATCAAGTGAAGGAGCAATAGTGATTATTTCCTCTGCAATAAACCAGAATGGTGTGATATCTTCCTAAGGATGAAAACATGTATGTTCTTCCCTTGTCAACCAGTTTATCACTCAGACTAGAAAAACCCTTTCTCTTCTCACCAAGGCACATTGCCTTCTTATTTGAAGAGGCAATTTATGCAGAAGACCTGACAAAGTTCTTGGAACATAGCTTGGGCCCGATCAATGATCATTACTTGCTCACCGTAAACAAGGATACTATATTTCATTGTTTGGGAAGAGGCAAAGACTCGTTTTATCCACAAATCTTGACAGACTTAAAATACTTTTCCCACATGTCACTCAACTCCTGTCTCTTTAATAAGACTGGGTCTCTTTAAAGAAGATAAAAGGAAAAAGCAGGTGGATAGTTAATCACTGGGAAAGGACGAGACAGGAGGAAGAAAAGAAAGATATCTTGAAGCAAAACCTTTGCGGATTCCTTCTCTGCCTCCCTCAGGAATGCCATTATGTGGTTTTTCCTATGATCACACTTCATTTATATTGTGTCACTAATCGCATGGCAATTCCTTCATTGAACTTATTCAATCTTTTGTTGATGCACTTTGGTAGGTAGAAGGAATACAACAGGGACCAAGGTATAGTCATTTATTCAGGGTACTTACGGGATAAACAAATGAACAATTATAGTTTTCTTTGACAGACTAAGCTTACGTAAAGATAAGCACATGGGAATAATTGCAACACAGCAGAGGACCACAAAGACCATACAATTTCCCAGAGAAATATACTTAGAAAGGAAGACCTGAAGGGTAAGTAGGAATGATCTGGAGACAAAGGAGGAAGAACTCACGTGGACAGAAGACTGGCATAGACAAAATCCAGCAGTAAGAGCATAATGGAGACTTCTAGTATGTCTTTAGGCAAATATAAACAGATATATATACACTCTTCTTGCTTATTCAAAAGGTAGCATAACATGCACATTCTTTTTACCCTTTCTTGTTCCATGAAAGATATGATCTGGAGATCTGCCCATACAAGTTCATTAACTGCTTAGGATTCCACTGTGTAGGATACAGCTGGACGTAACCAGTCCTAATAGATCACTTGGGAGAGTTTGGATTTTTGCAATTGCAAAAATGTCCCTCTGAATAAAATAAAACTGCTTTCTCAGCTTGTCATCTGTCTTTACATGTGTTTTGAATCCCCTACACAAAGTCGTTTGTTTACATGCAGTCAAAAATATTCCCTTCCGGCTTGAGATCCCTTGTATGTTATATACGAAATTTCTATAAATATTTGGGTCTATTTCTGGATTTTCTATTCTATTTCTTTGTTGTGATTATTTTCCAGTACTACATTTTAAAATTCTCAAGGCTTTATAGAATGTTTAATATCTCTTAAGGCTGTATCTCTGTATCGCCTTTTTACTTACAGTATTATTATGGCCATATTTACTTCATGTTTTACATAAGATTAGAATCAGCTGATCTAATTCTGGAAATGAATCTTGGTATTTTTACTGACTTAATTTATAAATAACTCAGAGACAACTGACATCTTCATGAGACTGAGTCATTCTGTTAAAAGCATGTTATATATTTCTATTTATCAAGTCTACTTTTGTGTCTTTAAGGATTTTTTTTTTAATTTCTGCAGGCAGTAGTTTTTTGCACATTTCTTTTTTAGTGGCTTGTTTTTTTCTATCATTAAAAGTGAAGGCTTTTCTTCCATTATATAGTATTAGTGTCTATGTATATGAGGGCTATTGACCTTTGAATATAAACTCTATATCCTGCTATCGCATTGAATGGATTTACCGTTTTTAATAGTTTGTTTTTTTCTTATACATTCTGGGGTTTCCTGGTTATATGATCATACCAGCAACAAATAGTGTGTGTGTGTGTGTGTGTGTGTGTGTGTGTGTGTGTATTAACTGCCTTATCACCGCTTTTAATTCTCTAATGTCTTTTGTTTGCCTGATACATTGGCCAATACCCTGGTTAAAAGTTGGATAATAATGATACAAGTTAAAAGAGAGCGAACATTTCCTGACTCTAAAAATCGATAATGTCACCAGGATCTGTCCCTCCATTAAGCTGGACCTGGTGTGTGAATGTGTGTGCACCCGTGTGTGTATGCACTTGTGTGTGTATGCACTTGTGTGTGTGCATATGTGTGTATACACATTATCATGTTTAAGTACATACTCATCAATTTCTATTGTGTTACAGTTGGTGTTTTATCAAGAGTATAGTTGAAAGTTGTCAAATGTATTTCCATTTCTATGGCGAGATTTATACAATTTCTCTAAATGAAATAATATAATCTATTTACATATTTCTTAATAATCATCCTTGAATCCCTAGAATGGAGGTTCATAAAGTAATTTATTCTATACTTTTCTTTTTGGGCAACCATTTTATATTTTGAGTCAATATTGAATTTTCCTCATTAAAATAATTTAGAGGGGCGCCTGGGTGGCGCAGTCGGTTAAGCGTCCGACTTCAGCCAGGTCACGATCTCGCGGTCCGTAAGTTCGAGCCCCGCGTCGGTCTCTGGGCTGATGGCTCAGAGCCTGGAGCCTGTTTCCGATTCTGTGTCTCCCTCTCTCTCTGACCCTCCCCCGTTCATGCTCTGTCTCTCTCTGTCCCAAAAATAAATAAACGTTGAAAAAAAAAATTTAAAAAAAAAATTAAAAAAAAAATTTTAGAAATGTCCCTTTGCCCCCGATTGTCTGGGACAATTTAAGTAGTATTAGAATTTGTATGTATTTTCGGTAGAATTCTGCTCTGAAATCATGTGTTTTTGATATCCTCTTAGCAGTATACTGTTGTTGAAGTTCTTCACTTGTATGTAAATCGATCTATTTAGTTGCTGCTTTTATAAAGTCAGTCTGGGTAAATAACATTGTATTAAAGTGTCTTCCATTTCATCCAGCTTCTATTCATTTGCTTGGAATTTACAAAACAAAACAAAACAAAACAAAAACAAATCTCGAGTGTTTTTATTCTGTCTCCCTGTTTCCACATTGATTTTCCCCTTGTCTTAACCACGTTTATTTATTTTGCATTTTTTTAATCTTCTCTTTTTCTCAGGTAAGTTGTTGTTTTATTAATTTTCTATTTCCACATATAATTTATTTATTTATCAGTAGGCTTTTCTGTTAGTGTTTTCCCCGAGATGATTAATTTGTATTTTGTCTTTGATTCCTTCTTCTCTGACTCAGCTAATTTGGCTGTTAGTTTTCAACTTTTTGTGCAAATCTTCCGTAAGATACTTATTCCCTTTCATGATTTCTTTTCTGTCCATGTGAGTATTTAAAATTGCATTTCTTCTCAGCATTTTTTCCCCCTGCATCTTGGTTCTGAAATGTAGTGTTTTCATTATCATTGCTTTCTAGAAATTCTACAATTTGGATTTGTATTTATCTTTTGACCTGAGACTTGCTTATGAGGGACTCAAGATTTTCATGAATATCAAACATTGTGTTTATCGAGTGTAACGTAAATATGCTTTTGAACATGTGAGAAGGTCTACTCTGCATAGTGAAGACAGAGTGGTGAAGAAGCAGACTGTAGAGATCTCTCTATATTGGAGATTGCTTCTGTTCAGAGATAAATTTTAGGTTGCTTGAAATAGAGTGATGTTGTAGTCCAAACAAAGAAGATGGCTGTTAGAATGGAACAAGCAGATACATGTGAGGCCTAAAAAGGGATCATGATAAACTTTTCATGACGACTCATTGAAGGTTCTGCCCGTGCCTGAGAAAGGAGCCAAGGCTTTTGACTGAGGGTCTCACTTGGGTCACTGCATGGGAACTGAGGCATGAAGAACAGGTTTGGTGAGAAAGACAACGAGAGGTGTGAGCTCTTAGAGTTTAGGTGAAGGAAGAGACAGACACAGAAAGGTGTGTAGGGTTGGAGATAAATTTTAGAGTCATTAGCATTAGGGTGGTTATTCGATAACATGGAACTGGTTGAGGGAAGAACTCTCAAGAAATAATAAGGGGGGACCTGGGTGGCTCAGTTGATTAAGCATCCAACTTGATTTCAGCTGAAGTCATGATCTCACAGTTTGTGGGTTCAAGCCCCACACCAGGCTCTGCGCTCACAGTGTGGAACCTGCTTGGGTTAAGAGGCACCAGGGTGGCTCAGTTGGTTGGGCATCTGACTTCAGCTCAGGTCATGATCTCACAGTTCATGAGTTCAAGCCCTGTGTCGGGCTCGGCGCTGACAGCTCAGAGCCTGGAGCCTGCTTCGGATTCTGTGTCCCCCTCTCTCTGCCCCTCCCTTGTTCACACTCTGTTTGTTTCTCTCTGTCAAAAATAAATAATTTTTTTTAAAGAAGAGAATAAGGAAAGACTGAAGAAGGGGACTAGAGAACTCCAAGCATTTATGGGATGAAGAGAGGATTCACAGCCTGTGATGGAGGCTAAGAAGAAGGAGCCAATCTTTTTTCCATGGAATGGGGAAGAATCTGAATCTGACACAGGCAGAGAATCTGAAATATGGAGGGTAGATGGGGAATGTCTTAATTAAATGAATAAATAAGTGAGTGTGTGGGCAAAGCAATTTTCCAAAACCAAAGAAAATTATAAGAACTGTGATGCTCACTTCATAAGAAAATTGAATCACGGGTGGCTCAGTTACTTAAGTGTCTGGCTCTTGGTTTGGGCTCAGGTCATGATCTCACGGTTTCATGGGTTCAAACCCCGCATCAGGCTCTGCACTGGCAGCATGGAGCCTGCTTGGGATTCTCTCTCTCCCTCTCTCTCTGCCCCTCCCCTATTCATGCTGTCTCTCTCTCTCTTTCTCAAAATAAATAAATAAATAAACTTAAAAAAAAAAAAATCATGTAGTAAGTGGCGCTTAAGCTGGCACTCCTAAGGAAGGAGTAACCTCTACAGAACCCATGGTTCCATCCTTGAAGTCCTTATCCAGCAGTAAAATACAGCCTGTCTCAGTCACTCTTGCTGTGCTTTAACACCCAGCCAGCATGATCATGATTGTTTTGACAGCTAGTTATTTAACTAAGTTATCAGCAAGCAGGTAATAGCCCCTCAGTTCAGTCAAAACAGTCAAATTAGTTGTACATGCAGACATGGCCTTCCTTTGCCAAGATCTATGACATGGAAAGGGAGGAATTAGAAAATAGAACAATATCACCCTGTGCATGAAAGATGCGGCATCTGTATACAGTGAAAATACATGGTGTTTCTTGAGTAGGAATTGTCGCTGAAGCTCGAAGGTCTTTGACAAGAAAACCAAAATATTCTAACTTCACTGCAGTAATGGAAAGGTACAATGTTTGAAGCTGTTGCGGAAAGAAAAGGGAAAATAAAATAAGTAGGGAAGTGCAAGTCCTTAGTAGATGTGTAAGTCAGCCCACATCCAAACACCTCGATTATATTTACCGTTACATTTTGCTACTGTTTTGTTCGATCCAGGAAAAACCTCTTCGGTGACATCTAAAAGAAAAATAAAATGCTTGGTTTTTTTTTTTTGTTTGTCTTTTTGTTTTTGTTTTTGTTTGTTTTTTGTTTTCAGAACAACGTGGCACGAAGCTATCTGGCCAAAATTTTACATAGTTCTGTCCTTAAATGTTGTAAAAATGTATTGTATGCATGATCCAGGGTTCTTGGTTAGGAATGCACTGCCCCTCTCTTCTGCCTGTCAAATAAGCAGACAACCTACCCATTTGACAAAGCTGCCTGATTAACTCTTGCCAGAGAGACTGTTGCTCTTTTGAAAGAGTCGTTTCGTCTAATGGTCACCATCATGTATCTGACATTTTACCATATTTTGTCAAACGCGATTTATAGTATTGCACCACAGTTTTTCTCCCAAGCTTTAACTATCGTGTAGTTTGTTCTAGTTTTGCTCTAATACTTGATCTCCTGGTTTAAGTCTGCTGTCCGTGGGAACACAGGCTATTCCGCACATTGAAAGGGCCCAGTTATTTCTTGGATGAATAATCGTTGCTTTCTTCCCCTCTTTCTTCTCTCTTCCTTCCCACCCTCCTTTCTCCAAGCTCTGTGCCTAGCACAGAGCTAGTTGAGCAGACTAGCTGGTTCACCAGATTCTGCCCAGCCCTCTATATTAGTAACTTCTGAGGGGATTGGCTGTTCCAGATCTTGGTTCCCCAGCCCACCCTCCCACCACTCCCCACCCCCCCCCCCGCCCCATGCAAGTTTTCCAATTAAGTCTGCTACTTTCTCTCTCCTTATGTGCCCCTGTGAGCTGTAGTCAGTTATGCAAAATTCAGAATGAGCGTGCATTGGCTGTTTAGTTTACTGACATGGGAAACTCAATCTCAATGTACAGTTCCAGTTTTAATTGCTAATATTAAGTGATTTTTGAATTTCTAATGAATACCTAATTAGAGCAAATGTTCTCCTCACTAACAAGTAATTATAGCATTCCAAACACGTTTACTCTAATGAAACAAAACAGTTTGACTCATTACAATGGCAAGGCAGCACACCTTCTATCTCGAAGGTGCGCCCTGAGATACTCTCGCCAGAGAAAGACATTTTTTTCCTGGCACTGACTCCAGAGCACCTGAGGTAGTCGCCTGGAACAGCTGGTGGAATCTAAAGACTTTGTTTCAGGTTAAATGTTTTAAGTTGTATCAATTTTGCATTACACACTCCAGCAAATCTGTTTTGACTTTAATCAAAGAAAGAATAGTGTCTTCCAAATCTTTGATGCTCCAAAAGATAACCCACACTTATCTGCGGCTCCCTGGGCCCCTGGCATGATGCAGTGGACTCTTGCAGTTGGGATTTAGGGTGTGAACTGTGGTTCAAGTCCCTCTTCTGAAGCCTCTGCGCATGGTATGTGCCTAACGATACACATCTCATTTGCATCAGCATTGCGGTTGGCTAACCTTCAGATCCTCTGATAGCCCTTATATATTGAGCTGCTCCTGAAATTTGAAATTAGATCCTACCATGTTAACTATTAGCCTATCTCGGAGGTATCCAGCAGCATTACTAAGGGAACAGATAGTTTGATCATTTCACATTTCTTTCTTTGAACCATGCTCTTCGGGCGTCTGGTATTTGTACTAGAAAGCCACTAGAAAAAAAAATCACACATAACCCTTTAATGAGGCCAGTCAGAGGCCCACGGATCACAGGAGTCAAAGAAATGAGACATATGGATGAGTCTATGCACACTCTCGTTGCAAGAAATTCACCCTGGAGAGATATGCCTGAGGGGAGGCAATCGTGACACGTAGTTAGGAGAGAGTACTTCTGGAGAAGATGGGGTTCATCCAAACGCTGAAGATAAGCTCATGATTTAGTAAGAAAGAGAAACCCAGGCAAGAGTAGACTTGGAAGAAGACAAAGAAAGGAACTGGATGTGGGGTAGGAGAACCATCAGGGAGAATGAAGTTGCACAGAGGATTAAAATCAAAGGTGACTATGGCAGAAAAGTAGGACGTGCAACTTAATAGAAGGTTCAGGCCTTAGACTGAGAGGTGGTAGAAAGTCACAATGATTGTTTGACTGTGCTAGTTGAAAACACCCATCCATGCACTGAACAAGTGTTTAACTACTCTCGTTCCATCAATTGGGGGCCATGACATGGCTACACACTGGTGTGATGTGAAGTGATCCGTCTCATAGAAAGGGAAGCAGATAAATGCAAGAAGGGTTCAGAGACGCCAGCCTGGTCTTGCTTCTCAGCTTCCCGTTCTGCTCAATTCTGTTGGGTTTTCAGGACGTTTTTGCCTAGATGGCCTTCCCTGCTCAATCTCTCCCTGTTGTCCGTAGCCTATGTTTCCATCTCAGTCTGAAAGCTTACTTCAGTGAAACAGAAAAATGCTACCACTGTTATAAGGGCTTTTCAAGTATTAACTAATCTACCTTGCCCAAGGGTAAATGACTAGTAAGTTACAGCGCCAGTATCTGACCTACAGGAGATGATTCCAGAGCCTGGAATATTTTATATATATATATACACATACACATATATATATATATATATATACACACATATATATGTGTATATATATATACACACACACACATGCACACACACACATATATGTAACACACTATATATAACACACACACACACATATATATATCACATATATATAACACAGTGCCTTTCTGCTACTTTCTTTTTTTTTTTTTTAATTTTTTAATGTTTTTTATTTATTTTTGAGACAGGGAGAGACAGAACATGAACAGGGGAGGGTCAGAGAGAGGGAGACACAGAATCTGAAGCAGGCTCCAGGCTCCGAGCTGTCAGCACAGAGCCCCACGCGGGGCTCGAACTCACGGACCGCGAGATCATGACCTGAGCTGAAGTCGGAAGCTCAACCGACTGAGCCACCCAGGCGCCCCATCTGCTACTTTCTTTGTTGCTGTGAAGTATCCCTGATTTAACCACATAAAATGTCTGCCCCCTCTGAACTCAGAAAGCACTCTGATGGTTCTCATCAAATACTTGTCTCACTATTAGGGCGCTTGGGTGGCTCAGTGTGCTCAGCACCCGACTCTTGATTTCAGCTCAAGTCATGATCCCAGGGTCTTGGGATTAAGCCTATGTCAGGCTCTGTGCTGAGTGTGGAGCCTGCTCCGGATTCTCTCTCTCTCTGCCCCTCCCCCACTTTGTCTTGCTGTCTTGCTCTCAAAGTAAATAAATAAGCATTTAAAAAATACTTGTCTCTCTATCATTTCATATGAGGGGTTCTTGAGAGTAGGGCCCAGAATGTGACCTCTGTTTATATCTTAACAGAGACATTTTAGAGCAATGTGAGTCAGGGAATCAGAAAAATGAAATATTTGGGAAAAAGTGAGTGGTTTTATATCCAACAAAGATCCCAAAGAGTCCCAGGTTCCCATCTCATCCCCCCCCCCCTCATTTTTACCTCATTTTGGTCATTTTCTTGCTTCTTGAAATAATAGAACTTAAGGATATCTTTCTTTGCCTAGCCTTGCTTTGAAGACACAACTGCAGAATGCAGACTTAAATGTTTGTGGTTAACTTTAGTATAACTTTCCTTATGTAGCCAGGGATTAGGTAAATATTTGAATTTTTGTTTTGCTTGATTTTGTTCTGGCCTTCCCAGCTTCTTTTTTGTGGTTCTTTCCGATGTCTTGGTATTTCCTACCTACCTTGCAAGAGCCTCCACTCTGGTATCTGATCCCAACCTGCCTTTCCTGAAAGGTCTTGGGCTTAGTTCCCTGTAAAGAGACCACTTTTGAGATAATACTAACTAGTATTTTAACAGAACAGATAAAATTACACTCAAGAGTGATTGAACGCCCACTCATCTTTCCTATTATTCTTGCTATTGTTAACATTGTTATGTTAGAGAGATACCTACTAACCAAGTCCAGGCTTTTACAAATAGCAGTATTCTTTAGCACCATGAATGTTTCTATTTGATGCTGGAAGTGTCTTACAAGATTAAAGGGAATCAAGCATCTGATGCCTTATGTTAATCAATGCAAACAGCGTTCACTTAAAACACCCCCGAATCCTTTTCACAGATCCTAACTCGGTGGGACCTGCTTAATGCTCATTAAAACTTTAGCCTCTGTGTAGGTGGCCACTTAGCTGTGTTGGCATATAATGACTTTTGTCCTCTGAGCTCTAAAGTTAGACCATTAACCTAAAGTAATCAAGATTTGAAAGACAGGCTAATAAAAAGTAAACACAAGGTCGTTATTCTCCTAAGGATTCCATTTGCCTCCTGATATGATACATTTGCTTATCAGAATTCAGTTCCCTGCATGATGGACTAAATTAGAATGTAACTGGACAAATGTTAAGGTAAATAAAAGATATTGATTGTAAGGTGTAGATTTCAAGTAGCACAGGACCCAGTGGTTAGGTAAGTTTTAACTACTACCTACATTCCCATCAGGGAGTCAGAAAAAATGAAATTTACATTAATACTCTTTTCTACGAGGACAAAATTTCAGCTCAACCAAACTCTGATGTCCTGAAATGTCTTAAACCATCTTGTATGAGCTAATTACTAGAATGATCTTAAGCAAGACACTTTTCTCTCTTCATGCCTCAGTTTTCACGCTGTAAAAGGATGATTTTGGTCTGTGAGGCTTTAAGATAGTTTCCAATTCTGCGCACTGGTAATTCCAAGTGAAATTTCCTTCAGCTAGCAAGCCATTAAGTGCTACATTTTTATTTGCTTTCTGATTTCCCTTTATTCATTGAATAAAAAATAGTTTGTGAATCATCTTTTCTTATCTAGTTGATATTGGGGAACTATAGGCACTTGGAACTAGTTTTAAATTTAAATCATATTTACTTTTTTCTTTTACTCCACCAGGGACAGGTTCACACGAGACAGGTTTGCCTTCTTCCATCTACACTCTCCTGACTCATTAGGAAAAATCAGAAGTGAGATGGTCCCTTTCCCCCATTAATAGTAACACAGGGACCTAACATAAATAGAAACACTTCCATGGAGATTTTCCCACCTAACATATGGTATTTGTTTTCACTATTGTATTATGCTGCATCACTACCCATTTTCCAAATAAGTATGTTATGGAATAGGAACTTGAGGGGCTCAGTTGAATAAACATCTGACTCTTGATCTCAGCTCAGGTCTTGATCTCAGGGTAGTGAATTCAAGCCCTGCTCTGTGTTGGGCACAAAGCTTATTTGAAGAAAAAGAGGATAGGAGCTTGAACTACTCTAGAAAACCCATGGACGTTATGAGCGCAAGCAGCCATGAAGGTCTCAGGCCTCTTCTACAATCACATCTCCTCATCCCACACACACGCCCACACATACCTTGCAAGGATGCACAACAAACTCCCAAGGAATGACCTCTCCATATTGATGTCAGTCACTGCCTCTAGGATAACTGCAAAATGTAAAACACTATGGAGAGCAGGAATATAGTAAAATCTCAACAACTGTAATTACTTATTATTAATTTTGCCTACTTCCTCTTCTGTAAATGATGACAGATCCTACCCTGGTGTAGTTGTAAGAATTATAAACGTAAGGGTGACTGGTGCTTCGTGCCCAGTCCATTCTCAGAGAACGATAAAACATTCTTCCTTTAAACGATTTCCAAGTCTCAGGCTGTGAGGAGTCCTGGATAATTCCTTCATCAAATAATGGGATCCCTGGCATCCCATTAATCATGTAGCTTAGACTACATTGTGCTTATAGGAAAAACAACCCACCGATCTCAAATGCTTAAAACAGCAAAGGTTTACTTGTTGCCCTCTATACAAGTAAATGCCCTCTGATGTACTGTTCCAAATTCCTTCTACCCTAGAATCACACTGAAGATGAAGCCCTTATCTGGGACATACTCGTCTCAGGGCACAGGGGGAGAAGGCAGATGAGAGAACTAGACAATTGTTTTTAACATTTCTGCTCATCTTACTGGCCAAAACAGGCCACTTGGCTTAGCTGATGTCAAGGGTCTTGGGGATGTATAATAGTCACACAAACAGAGACCGTCAATATTTGACTCAGACTAGAAAAAATTTAATTGCCTCCACGTAAGTGGATGATTGCAAACTCGGGCCCATCATTTGTTCATTTGTTTACTTACATACACACTACTTATTAGGTCATCAGTGAAGACTTGCTATGTTCTAGATACGGTGTTACATCTTGTAGACGGCAAAGAGGGAAGGGGAATGCAATCTACATGTAGCTTTTTTTATAGTAAAAGATTTATTGGATTAGGAGATGTCTGTGTGTGTGCACCTGTGTGTATGTGTTTGAAAAGTGGACATGATGTGAAACGTACACACACACACACACTCATAAAAGTAGCGGGCTTCATGTCTCGCCTTTTGAAAACCAAAGCACAAAGGAAGAAAACAGCATGAGCAAAGGCACATGGACCTAAAACGCACTCCGTGTTCAGGGAATGTAAACTTCCTAGAAGCAGAGGTCACATTTTGTTCTGCTCGCCTCTCTGTACTCAAACACTGTTCTTTGGAAAAGAGAAAAACAAGTGATCCAACACACGGATGTACACAGTGAAGCCAGAGGTGTGGACAGTAACTCACACTGAAGAGCTCTATAGCAAAACTCCTCTATTCTATTGGTGACAGCGATGCCTGCTCTGGGTATCAGGGCCTCAGAGGCCATGGGTTCAGCATGAAAGTAGGGAGTCTTTGGAGAGAAGGAGGGACCAGTCTGAGGGTACTATATTTCTCCCTTCTGTGAGGACCAACTAGAGGGCCAGAGAGAGCTCCATGTTGAGGTGGGAATGAATGATGCCTGGGTTTTGGTGTCTAGAAGACAAGGAGGCTCTAATCCAAGAACAGAAGGGGCAACATATGCTAGTCAGTGTTATGTGGGAGACATCATATTTGTGAGGGAAGCCAAAGACTACTGAATGCTTGAGGCTTATGGGGTTTGTTAGTAACCATATCCAGTCCACCTGCTTATATTTGGAGGTTAAGGTCATTGTTAACGTGTTGTCTGCATTAATTTAACTTCTTGGCATGACTTTGTACTAGATTGAATGCAAGAAATGAGGTGCCAAGTCAAACAACTACTCTGTAGAAAGAAACCAAACATTATCTCTGCATGGATAACATACTGTAACATAACTGAAAATGTTCCACTAGGTTTGAAGAACTTTGAGGGAAGAGATGTCTCTGTACTGCCAGAAATGAGCTCAGTGTCCTGCAAAGAGTAGGTCTTTGGTAAATGCTCTGTGAATGGATGTGTGAGTAAATGCTAATGGTTCTTGTCGACAGAGTTTTTCCTTGCATTTTCTTATTCTATCCCTGGAGCCTGCAAGACATCTATTCACTGTTACACACCCACAGTCTTTGGCACACTGTTGTTGAGACCAATAAACAGAAAGTAAGGCATTTTCTAGGACATACTAAAAATGTTTTCTGCTTTTTAAGGTCAATTCAATTTTATTTCATTAAGTCCAACAAGCATGTGTTGAATCACCTCTAAGCACTTAGGAACTGTGTGAGGGTTTTGGTTTTAGTTATAATGAACACTTGATCCACACTTTCAAAGATCTCACTGTCAAAAAAGAAAAAAAAAAGATCTCACTGTCAACTGAAGAAACACATCATTTTATTTAAAAGGAGAGTGTAATTGGTACTTGAAAACTTGTGCATTTACAGAGCCAAGAAGCATGACTCTTTATCAAAAGCTCAGATGAAACGTTCTCAGGGATGTGCTGGGTCAACAGTATCGACCCAGTTGTAAAGTTAAATTAGCCAGAGAGTCAAAATTGAGGACATAATCTACTTTCAAGGTGTTAGCAAGAATTGAGTTTCTCTTGGGTGGAGGGGTTGGGAAAAATAGGTGAAGAGTATTAACAAGTTAAAACTTCAGTTATAAAATGAATAAATCACAGAGGTGAAACGACAGCATAGGGAATGCAGTCAATAACATTGTAGGAACTTTCTGTGGTGATAGGCGGTAACAACTTGTATAATGGCGAACATTGCGTACTATCTGGACTTGTTGAATCACTATGTCGTATACCCGAAGCTAATATAAACTAATATAGTATGTCAACGGTACTTCAATAAAAATAAATACATACATGAATAACTTAAAAATTAAAAAAAAAATCATTGAGTCTGTGTCAGAAAAAGCAATGATCAAGGAACATATATATACGTGGGTAAAGTTGGAGAAAATACAGAGAATTGTATTGAATATACGTTTTCCCAGGGAGATGGTCTTTTCCTTAATTAATCCCTGATAAAAGGATTTGATTTTATAATTTTGTCCTATGCTGTAAGGAGAAAGGTATAAATTCTTGAACATTGTACCTACTGACACCAAATCACAAGTTCACGTAGCCACAATATGAATAGTTTCAAATGATAACTCTAGAAGATCAAGGAGGAAACACTATCAATTCTCCTGTTATTGGCTTGTTCTAAAGTTACAATGTAGACTTCATATATTTGTTGTACAGTTTTTATTATTTTATTTCTCAGGCAATCACATTTTTACTGCCAATTTGGAGAATTGACTCGATATAATCATCGAGTGCAAGCACAGTGCTAAGTATTTCAATGAGAATGTTATCACGAGTCTAATTTTTCTTGTCCTGTTGTAATCAGATTATTTCTCATATGTGAAATTCCTTAAAATGTATTTTCAATTATGCTGGAAAATTCAAATCAAGCAAGCCTTCCACACATAATCTTGCCTCCCAATATGGTTGACATTTGCAAGATGGTGAGTCACATTCCGTATGCTTATTTCTTACGTACTTTTGATTTTGTCAATACAAGATAAATTAGCTAAATTCAGGCAACTATGTTTAGGTATTTGGATTAATCAGGTGCTCTATCTTGTCTGCAATATTGATAGAAATGTTTAGCAACTGTACCGAGTAGACTGAGTGGCAAAAATGAATACGGATTTCGTTATAAATTGCAAATAACTATAAAATTAATCTGGTTGACTTAATCAGGAATACAGAATAACATTAGCATTTCAAGTAATTTTATTTTGATTTGCAGAATTCATTGGCAATGTAAAATAGCAATTTTATAAATCCTCACTTAGAAAAACTAGCAAAGAGAATTTATTTTGCAAATTAATAATGTTTATATTACATAGGTTCATTTCAGACATTGCCTACTTGGTGTTATTGTTTAGGGAAAAGCTGAATATTCTAATTAAAAATAATAGTTTGTCATCACAGGAGCGCTTAAGACATACATCTTGATGAAAGATCGACATAGATTCAAGCACTGAATAGTGAATTTTTATTTTGGATAGTGAAGTCAAGAGGTATTGGTATGATCTCTTCTACGTGTGCAATTTGGCCAAATCCTTTTACTTGTATACAACCCATTACCCCACAAACCTCTTAGTATTTTGAGGTGAAATTCCCCACAAGCAGCATCAGTGGTTACAGAAAAGAACCTTGTGAAGAAGCATATTCAGTTGGTGTTTAACACTCACATTCCTTTTTACCTTTTAACCTACTTTGTAAATAAACATGTCCTGCATACATATTCAATTTTCATTTATTCCAACCTTCTCAATTATTTTTTCTAATTAGCTAGTAATTATTATTGAATTGATTTAGAATTAATCACTTTTCCTGAGCACATTCATGAGAAGGGACGGATTTAATATTTTTCTCATTTTCATAGTCTAAATTTATCCAAAGAATTTATTCACTTTCCAGATAGAATCATATCTAGTTTCAGCACCATTACTTGAGACAGTGCAGGTGTAGGTACATCTATTTGAAGAAAATTAACCAAATATATAGTATGATACATAGACAGGGCATGGTTCCCTCTGTTCCTAGCCCAAACTCAGGAAAAGAAACCTGTGGTAACTCTGAGAGAAAGATCATTTTCTAAAATCTCTGTATCCCTAGTACCAAGTAAGGTGCTTAATATGTGGCAGACCCTTGACCTAATCATTTAACAGTATTTACTGATTGATTACTATGTGACCACCCAGCCCCCAGGCAATGGGAATAGAGCAATAAACAAAGAAACAATTCCTTCCTTTTCTGGGGCTTATATTCTGTTACAGGGATGGCGATATAAAAATGCATCAAGTACTTACGTAATATTTCAGATGGTGATAAGTGCCCTAGAAAGGATAAAGCATGGGGGCGGTAATATGTGTTTCATGTGATGGTTTGCTGTTTTATAAAGAGTAAAGAAGAAAGTTGTTTTTTTTTTTTTTTTTTTTTTTTTTAGGGAGCATTGGAATGGATACCAGAGGGAAGCGATTCTGTCTAGAAGATTATCCAATACAGGAAAAAAAATAGCAAGTACCTAGGATTATCCTTGGCTCATTTTAGGAAGAACGGTGTTATTGCAGAGGAGCGAGCTAGAGGCAGACAGAGCAGGGAGGGCCTCATAGACCATGGCAGGGGATTTGGCTTTCCTCTTAGTAAGAAGGGAAGCCAAATGAGGGTTATAGGAAGAGGCATTGCACAGACGCACCTAAATCTTCCAAGTCTGATATTTGGAGAGTAGACAGTGGAGCATGAGAGTCGTACCTGGGAACCCACACACGAGCCTCTTGCAGGAACCCAGACAAGAGATAAAGGCAAAAGAAGGTTTCAATTTCTGGAAAACTTCGCAGAGTGAATGCTTGGGTGTCTTGGCTGTCAACTGGGAAAGAATGAGAAAGCGAAGATGCTTCAAAGGATTTATTGTCTCAGAAAACCGGAAATGATACATTGGTCATTTCCTGAGAGAAGGAACAGCTTGAGATGGGGGTAGGATTGAGAGTTGTGTTTTGGCCTTGCTGGATTTCAGCCCTCCTCTGACCTCCAAATGGAGACAGGGCCATTTGGTTGACTTCATCGTGAGCACAGAGCCAGGGAAGGGGGGGAAGCAGACGGGGAGAAGGCACCGGAAACAGAGGACGCAGCCACAGAAGCGATAGCAGAAAGTCTGAAATTTAAATATAACGGCAAGAGTCAGGGCATCTTTTCTCAGTGAGTAGTTTTAGTTCTGTGTGGGCTAAGGCTAATTAGTAGTGTAAGAATTAAAGGAGCGGGAGTGAAAAGTATTTCCCCAGCAGTGACATCTGGCTTCTTAAAGGCTATTTTGGCAGCCCCATGGTGCTCTCCAAATGTGGCATATGGCTGAAATTCTGTGTTTTGGCTGATGTGACTTGTGTGCTTGTATTTTTTCATTAGTGCATCCTATGCGTATTTGAAAAGGAATGATGCTAATCATCATCCATTTTTAAGGGCAAACAACCTCAAAGGGGTTATATATTGGCAAATATTAAATAATATGTAATAATTACATGGCACGTCTGACTATTAAAAGTACTTCCACATGGATGACTGATCAGTTGTTGGTTATTTACTGGGTATGAACGATGTACATGGCAGTTTTGTAAAGAGGTGGTAACCAAAATGTTGAACAGCCATTGCTTATGCACATTAATTAGTTAGGGAGGGCCCCAAGGGAGAGGAGGGGTGGGGACAAGCGCTAGGAAGGCCTGGAGCATGACTATTTATCAGCCACTAGAGTGATAGTATCATATTTGAATGGCCTTTGGTTTCCAGTATGTTCCAGGTAATAGCTACCCTGATTTAGGTATGGTATCTCATTCCATTGTGGGTCTGGAGATATCTTGTGATTTCCCAAAGATCATCCTGCTTGCTGTTAACAGTTCTGAAATCATGTCCAGGTGAACTAAATTAGGAGAGGGGCTTCGTGTTTTTAGGATTTCTAAGAGTACTTAATCTTTAAATCTTCTTTGTCAACTTAGTCCTGTAATCCTTGATATCATCTCTTCAGTCTAGTAATACTTTCCATCCCCAAGGCCTCAATATCAAACCTTATCAGGGGTGTGCTTTCACATTTCAAAGACATAAAGTAAAACAACCTTACTCAAACACATTGCACGAGCAGTTTCCAACGGATTAACTTTGCTCACAATTGTCAAAATGGAACAGAGTTTAAATTTTGTCATAGGTTTCTTGCATTTCAGCTATTTGGACATGGACTGTGATGATATTTTTCAGTAAGAAGCAGAAAGATATGCAACTGTGCTGATATTACAATCTGGAGAAGTGAGAAATTAACTCTGTAGGAAATCAACACGATGCAGGATCAATGTGACCATTAAACAGATCAGAGCTGTCGGGGCAACTTTTCACATGCTCCAAGCAATGTGGTGGTTTGTTTTCTTGTTGGCGGATATGATACATGCTTTTGGCTAAAACCCAATTCAGTTAAAGAAATATTTATTGCACTCTCGCTAGATATCCAGCATATTGTACCATTTTTCCCTGACACCATTCATGTACCTATTCAAAAACTTATATGAAATAAAGTCCCTTCGGCTTTATCTACATGGGACCGGGAAATGGACTCTTTCTATAAAAATGTCCGGTTCCATCTGCCAGGATGCACACTAAGTTTCGGAGCCAAGGATTTGTTGGAAAATATTTTGACACTCGCCTTTACTTAATCTGTAGCAAAAGTGAGAGCGTCTAAATTATCCGCTGTCTTTTTGAGCTTCCGCACTGGTGTGCACGGGTTGCTATCAGAGCCCTTCTAACCTCTAGCATACCAGAGGTAGGGAGGGAGGGAGCGAGGTAGAGAATTTAAGAGAATAACAAACTAACAGTTGGTCTCCTTTTTGTTATCAACGAGCGTAGCTAATGCAATGCAGGCCACTAAGTTCCCAGTGTGTTAACTCCTGAAAAACTTTGTACGTGTTACTCCAACTTTCTAAATTAGACAAGAGGCCACAATGATAATGTAAAAACTGAAGTCAGGGACATCACCAAAACGGAAGATTGGGGTGCGTTACCATCTTCCCCAGCTTTTCTGGGCACTGCAGATAGGTCCCACGTTGCTTTCACCTCACCTCATCCAGACTGGCAAAGCTGAGATGTACAGATATGTCTAGGATTGTTATGCCCAGAATTCGTGATCCCCAAAGACCACCAGGGAGCCGAGTCCGATGCAAAAGCAAAAGAGCCTTTATTCGAGCTAGCTCGAGCTCAATCCCCTACCTGCACCGACGCAGTGGTGAGATACCGGGGAGAGAGAGCAAGTTTCAAAAGCACAAAGGTTTTATAGGGGTCTAGGGGCAGCCGATTGGCTGGGGAAGGGTCGTGGCCTCGGCCGATTGGCTGGGGAAGGGTCAGAGTCCTGTTACGCAGGTCGCTGGGTGTGTTTTGATCAGGAAGTTTGAACAGGTGAGCGGGAGGTTACTCAAGGGGAGGAGGCGCGATCTGAGGTTTCTGCGATTTTCCCGGAAAAGGGGTCATGTCGGGGACATAGTCACTCAAGGTGGAGAACACAGAACAAGATGGAGTCGGCCGGCAAAGGCCTGCCCTTTCAGGATTAAGGGGGAAAAGTAGGGACTCCCAGTAGCGGCCTTGTAGCAGGGGTGATGGTGGCTCATAGTGAGCTGTTTTGCAGGCAAATCCAGTCAATTCTGACACGAACGAAACTAATGGGCAGCACAGTCACCATGCACCCCCTTGAAGATTTCACGAGCATTTGTCCCGCAGGTGTTTCGGTTTGCTGATACCGGCTGCTAGAGTGTCTCCCAACTTCCTCCCCAACCCCTCCACTCCCCGAGGTGGAGCCTGGGAACTGCAACTGGCAGCCAGCTCAGGCCTCTGCATCTGGGTAAGTACAAAATGTCAGTCTAGATGCTTGCAGCTGCATCCCTGTGCAAGGACTTGGGGCTAACCCCTCCGGAATGCCCGTGGGTGCTGGCATCACTGGCATCTACTGTGCTACACTAGCCTGGGAGGGACTGTGCAACCAGAACAGAATATGCCAGAACCCCTGCATGTGCACCTGCACGCCTCTGGCCTGATCCCGGTCATCAGCTCCACTGCAACGTGCAGGTGCAATGTAGTTTGTGCAGCCGCAGGAGAGCACGTCAACAACCAGGGCCCTGAAGCTACCAGTGAGCCAAAAGCCAACAGCCTTTTCTGCCTGCCTTGGCCCCACCACTGTGTATGAGTGTGGACCCTGTCCCTACATAGGCATCTGGGGCAGACCCCACAGCTGAGTGTGGGCACAACTCAAACTCCAGCCATCACCACTGCCTGTCCTGGTCCCCAGTCACTGGACCTGGAGGGACCACTAAGGTCAACAGCCCTTGAAGCCACGGTGGAATGCCTCAGGGCATGCCAAAGAACAAGCAGCTGTTGGCATTGTGGACCCCAGCTGTCTCAGCCAAAGAGATATCCTGCCACAGCAAAACTGGTCTGCCACCGCCCCCCAACATACTTGGTGCCCTGTGTCACTCACAGCATGCTTTACTGCGCTTCCACTCCCAAGTGAAAGTGGTCCCTTACCAAAGTCAGTCCCTAAACTCCGAAATTGGTGACAGCTTCTTCAGATCCTCAAACAGCAATGCAAGGGTATAGGGATCACAGAGAATCAGGAAAATGTGAGTCTTCCCCCAAATATAGTAAATGTCCTGTAACTGGCCCCAAAGAAACGGAGATCCAGGAATTTCCCAGCAAAAATGAATAATGACTGTTGTGAAGATACTCAGAGAGCTATTAAAAGTATCAGGAAAACAATGCAAGAACCAAACGAGAAGTTCAACAAAGAGAAAACATAAAAAGGAACCAAACAAATTTTAGAGCTAAAAGAATATAACTCAAGTGAAAAACTTAATATACAGCTTCAATCACAGACTTCACCAAGCAGAAGAAAGAAACAAAGAGCTAAACAACAGAGCGATTGAAATTAATTCAATCAGAAGAGAAGAAAAAATGAGAGAGAGAAAAAGGAAAAAAAAAAAAAAAAGAAGGAAAGAGAATGGAAAATCATGAAGGAAGCCTAGGAGATAGGAGACTCAGGGGACATCATTAAAGGAAACAACATATGCATCATCAGAGTCCCAGAAAGAGAACAGGTAACGAAAATGGTGGAAATAATGGATGTGAACTTCCCAAACCTGCAGAGAGATTTGGACTTCCGTGTTCATTAAACGAATAAGTCGTCCCCAAATTTCAATCCACAATGATTTTCTCCAAGATACGTTATAATGAAACTATTTAAAATCAAAGGTAAAGAGAAAATTGTTAAAGCAACAGGGGGAAAAAAATCTCACACAAAAGAACTCACATAAGGCAATCGGTAGATTTCTCAGGAGTGGCTTGTCGGCTGGGAGAAATTGGATGATGTAGTCAAAGTGTTGAAAAAAAGAAACTGCCAGGCAGAGTACTTAACTCAGCAATGTTGTCCTTCAGAAATGAAGGGGAGATAAATTCTTTCCTAGCAAACAAAAGCTGAAAGAGTTCATTACCACTAGACCTGCCTTACAAGAAACACCAAAAGGATTCCTTCTAGCCAAACAAAAGGGTACTAGTTTGTAATATGAAAACATATAAAAAAAATACAACACACTGTGAGGGTAAACATATAGTCAGATTCAGAATACTTTAATATTATAGTGTGGTGTGTTAATTACTTAACTCTATTATAAAGATTAAAGAAGGGGCGCCTGGGTGGCTCAGTCAGTTAAGCGTCCGACTTCAGCTCAGGTCACGATCTCGCAGTCCATGAGTTCGAGCCCCGCGTCGGGCTCTGAGCTGATGGCTCAGAGCCTGGAGCCTGCTTCTGATTCTGTGTCTCCCTCTCTCTCTGTCCCTCCCCCGTTCATGCTCTGTCTCTCTCTGTCTCAAAAATAAATAAACGTTAAAAAAAATTAAAAAAAAAAAGATTAAAGAATACAAGTGTAAACATAGCAGTAGCTACAATAACTAGTTAATGGATATACAATATAAAAGATGCAAATTTTGACATGAAAAACATAAAATAAGGAGAGTAAAAGGGTAGGGTTGTTGGATGTAAATGAAGTTAAAATGTTAGCAGTGTAAAATAGACTGTTACATTTATAGTAAGCTTTCTGTAAGCCATATTGTAAATAGAAGTTAAAAATCTACAGTAAAGTCACAAGAGATAAAAAGAGGGATATCAAAGCATACCACTGTGGAAAATGATCAATTCACAAAGGAAGGCAGAAAAATAGGAAGAAAAACAAGGGAACTATGAAACTCCACAAAATAGTTAATAAGAGGGCGTCAGTAAGCCCTTATATACCAATAACTATTCTAAATATAAATACACTGAATTCTCCAATGAAAAGACATAGAGTGGTTGAACAGATTAAAAAAAGAAAAAAAGACCTTACCATATGCCAGTGACAAGAGGCTCATTGGCTTTTGGAACATCAGGAGGCTCAAGCTAAAGGGATAGAAAAAGATACTCCATGCAAGTGGAAACCAAAAGAACATAGAAGTAGCTATACTTATATCAAACAAAATAGAATTTAAGCCAAAAACTATAACAAGGAACAAAGAAAGTCATTATGTCATGATAAAGGGGTCAAGTTATCAGGAAGATATAACAATTGTAAATATATATACACTGAACATTGGAGCACCTAAATATATTAAGCAAACAATAAAAAGTCCAAAGGGAGAAATAGACAATTCTACGATAAGGCAGGAGAGTTCAATACCACATTTTCAACAATGAATAGGTCATCCAGACAGAAAATCAACTAGGAAACATTAGACTTAAACTATACTTTTGACCAAATACACCTAACACATATTTAGAGAACATTCCATCCAACAACATCAGAATACACATTTATCTCAAGCACGCACAGACCATTTTCCAAGATAGACCATGGGATACATCACAGCACAAGTCTTAGGCAGTTTAAGAAGGCTGGAATCACACCAAGTGATTTTTTAAAATTATTACAATAGTATGAAACTAGAAATCAAGAACAGGAGGAACATTGGAATATTCGCAAATATGTGGCTATTAACAGCACACTTCCAAATAACCCACGGGTCAAAGAAGAAATTAAAAGGGAAATTTTTAAAAAATCTTCAAGCAAAAATAAGCACACAACGTATCAGAACCTAGGCAATGATGCCAAAGCAACAATAAAAGTTAAGTTCATTATGATAAATGCCCACATTAAGAAGAAAATATATTTCAAATAAACAACCTGATTTTACATCTGAAGAAACTAGAAAAAGAAAAGCAAACTAAGCCCAAAATCAATGAGAGAAGGAAACAATAAAGATCAGAGCAGAAATAAAGAAAAGACAGGCCAGAAAATCAAAAGCCTAATGACATTAAGAGCTATTTTTTTTTTTTTAAAGATAAACAGCGTTGGTAAACCTTCAGCTAAACTAAGAAAAAAATAGAGGAGGCTTAAAACGATAAAATCAGAAATGAAAGAGAACTGATATTGCAGAAATACAAAGAATCGTAACAGACTACTGTGAACAATCATACACCAACAAATTCGATAACCTGGAAACATACAACCTACCGACTTTGAATCATGAAGAAATAGAAAATGGGGAACAAATCCATTATGAGTAAGGGGACTGTATTAGTCATCAAAAAACCTCCCTAAAGAGAAAAGCCCAGCACCAGATGGTTGCAGTGGTGGCTTCTAGCAAACATCTGAAGAGAGACTCTTTCCACTGAGTTCTGGGAAGCCAACTTAAAACGACAGAGCTAGGTACTTATCCAAGTGTGTTCTTTATAATTTATCAGTTCATTAGGTGAGATATTCTTACTCTCATGAATCACAGCATTAACATCTCAGGCCACAGTGAGTTGGGGCCAGCTCTTCGCCAGAAATCTCTCATCCTCTTTACAAACTGCCCTAGAGCTTGGTTCACATATAAAATCACCAATGATAAAGGCATTCTCTCTCGTTTATTTTATAAGAAATTTCAAATGTATTCAAAAAGTAAAAAGAATAATATAATAAACACATGCATCTTCTTCCCAGGTATGATGGTCTCCTATTTCTAGCTACCTTTCTTTCATCTAGAGCTGACTCCTCCCTAAACTACCTTCTACCACTCACTGGAATTATTTTTGAAGAATTACATGCACAGATGAAGGAGGAAGTCTGTCAAAGGCCAGAAAATGAAATAAAGTATGAATGAATAGTGCTAGGAATTGGTTAAATGTGAGGAATAGCATCCAGGTCTTTAGTATGGACACTAACATTGGAAATATTATTAAGAACAAAGCCTAATGGGGCGCCTGGGTGGCTCAGTCAGTTGAGCGTCCAACATCGACTCGGGTCATGATCTCACAGTTCGTGAGTTTGAGCCCCGCGTCGGGCTCTGTGCTGGCAGCTCAGAACCTGGAGCCTGCTTCGGATTCTGTGTCTCCCTCTCTCTCTGCCCCTCCCCTGCTCACATTCTGTCTCTCTCTCTCAAAAATAAATAATCATTAAAAAAATGTTTTTAAAACAACAAAGCCTGATATTTACGCAGAACTTCCCTTGTACTGAGCACTGGGATGAGGGCTTTTCAATTGTTTTTCCTTTTTCCTTTTTTTTTTTTTTTTTTTTAATTTTCACAACTCAGCGCACCATTATTAATTTCATTTGCAAATAGGGAAATGGAGGTGATGAGCCTAAGTCATCTGTTGCGGGCAGCACAATGAATGGAGAATAGAGCCAGAATAGGAGCTCATGTTTGAGCCAGAGTTATGCTCACCCTACTGCACCAGTGGAAGATGGGAGCAAAACTGAAATGCCTTAGATAATTGTTGCATGGTTTTTGGGAAGTGAGAACTTATTCAATTCCCTTTTTAAGATTAGACTCTGTCAATTTGTCAGTGAGGTAGTTAGACTGTTGGTAAGATAATTTTAAAAACATCAGCTATGTTTTGATCACTCAGGAATAACATTTTTGAAGAGCTATAGATTTCACCTCCCAAAATAATGACTGTCACTGGATTGAAGTTTGAGCCCATTCCATACTCATGGTCATGCCTCTCAGGCTACTTTAAATGGCCCTCTCTTATTCTGTCAGGCTCATGAGACTTTTATCCAAAACGCCTCATCTTCAGATTCTCTTCATATCACTTCCCATCGTGCTCTTTGTTACCATTTATTATTTTATTAAACCACTCTGTGTCCTTCGGGACATGATTTCGGGTGTCTCTTCCACCCTCCAGTATGGACAGTTATCACCACTACCAATGCCCTCCAGCAGCAAACCGTTTGTTAAGCACCTGTCACATTCTAGATGCTAGAGTCAATGGCTTTACACATGTCATAGCATCTCACCCTTGCTGACACAGACTCCTCATTCTGCAGAGATTACATAGTTTCTATAAGATTATTCTCTTATTTCTGAAGCCGGTCCTTATTGAGCACCTTCTATGTTCTCAGTGGATTAGGACTACTCTCAGAAATTAGGGAGATGAGAATTCTGTCCTAATGGCACTCACTTTCAGCTGAGGGAGGCAGACCACAGACAGAAACAAATCACCGATCAAGACAAGTTGAGGCCATGGAGGAGGGAATGAGTGAAAGAGCCAGGATGGAATGCCTCCCTCCCCTTGCTTCTGTGTTGGACACAGAGCTTTACAAAGAGAAACCCGGGTTTGAACCCCAGCCTGGTTCCTTCAGTCTCTCCATGGACAGCAGTTTGATGAAGGAGAATCACACAAATACTGAATCAAGGTAAAAAGTGGAATCTGAGCCCACCAAAATCTGAGGACATAGTGTGAAATGACAGAAAACTTCCCAGTTAGACATCCTTTGAGCTAGATTTTGTACAACTTTTCTTAATGGAACATGTACATGACTGAGCTTCAACACACTTGGATTCTCGCCTCTAGTTTATTTAAATGACCTAACCAATCACTTATATTTCTGGGCCTCAGATATCTTAGCTATAAAAATGGTTTTGGAGTTATAAACAGATTATTTCCAATTTACCTTCAACTCAGAAGTTTTAAAGCCATATTCTGTGTGTGTGTGTGTGTGTGTGTGTGTGTGTGTGTGCATGCATGTGTGTTTTGTTTGTTCGTTTTGGTGTGTGTGGGGGGGATGTATTTAACCTCAAAAGTTTACAAATTAAAGCTGTAACAAGGTATCACTTTGCATTTGGAAAGGTCAGATATTTTTTCTTAAAGGAGATTGTTATTTTCTATTACTAATGGAAACTATTTTCAGAACATTTCCAGGGTCTTTTTAAACATTTTTTTAGTAAAATGCTGCATGTAGGAGACGTTCGTGAGAGCTTTCTCAATTTTGAAAATGATCTCTGTTCAAAAAGGGCCTTTTCTTATTACTCTCTGTGTTATAAGCAATTGTATCTACTCTTTAAGGGACTATATGTATTATTTGCCTTCATTATGTCCTCGCTTAAAAACACCTGCAATCACTTCACTCCTGACACTTAGGAGGTGGTTAATTATATTTAAACTAAAGGATACTTAACTAGAAATGCTAAACGTGTTGGCCACAAGGAAGGCCCACCTGCCTAGTTGGCCATTTGGACATCCCCAATCTGATGTCATTTGAGGCCTTGCAGGTAACCCCCAATGTACTTGCACTCAAGGGAGGGTGACATGAGCTGGTGCTCAGCTGGTGAGGTGACACATGGCCTTATGCCTCCATGTGACAACTTCTCCAGTCTCTTTTTTGTTTGCTGCTGGCTGCTCCTTAGCAGAATTCAGCACCGACTTTCAGCATAGCATCACTGCTTATTCCCTCCCCCATCAACCTCCAGCCCTTGGCCAATTGGCTGGATTAGAAAAGTTTTGCAGTGGTTTGAGTAATTGCTGATAAAGCAAAAGAAGGTCTGACAACGGGCTGGCTTTCAGACAGTGCTAAAGTTTGGAATTCGCTGTCATTGCTATTGTTGCAACTTTTATTAGCATCGTAAATAAACACATACATGTAAAGAACAAAAATGTCAAGGACCCACACAGACACTCCTGTACAGAGACAGCCCTCTCCATAAAGCTTACCATATGGTGTATTGCAGATACTTAGAAAATTAAAGCTTTTACTTATTTCTCTGTGTGTGTGTGTGTGTGTGTGTGTGTGTGTGTGTAAGAGAGAGAGAGAGAGACAGAGAGACAGAGAGAGAGAAACAGAAAGACTCAAATCACTACAAAAACTATTTGGTATGACAAAATTTAGAAATAAGCTAAGAGTTCAATATCAGGGAAATATTAATAATGATCCTTCAACATATGAAGCCATTTAGTTGATATTCTAAAGATTTTATAACACTGTTAAAATAATTATCATTTAATGTCAAATGAAAAATGGAAAATACAAAATATCTGTACTGGGACAGTGTATGTATGTGGACAAAGTATGGAAAGGAACACATTACATTTTTCATATGGTGGTAGGATTTTTGTTTTTATCTGAAAGCTTAATTTCACTTAATATGCTATGTACAAGGCATATATTGAAATATATATTCATAAGGTTTTAATAAATAAGGAAATGAAACAAGATGCACCGACTGTTTACCTTGTCCAAGTCTTCCATGCATTTGATGCTCACATCCATGTTGTGCGGCAGACATTATGTCCATCTCATAAATTAACAGAGCAAGGCCAATAGACCAAGGCTAACTCAATTGTCCAAGTTTACCATAGCAATAAGTGCAAAGGCAAGTTCAGTGCTCTTTCAATTCTACCAAACTCTTATAGGAAAATTACTGAGATGATGGGCATAGGTTAGAATGAATGTGTGTATCCGGAGGGAAAGAGGACAAAAGTCTTGGGATGGAAAAACAATTATTCTTTTTTAAAAATAATTTACTCTTAGAAAACTGATATGCTTAATTTTATTTTGCATCTTAAATAGATGAAGTTATTTCTATTAAGGTTAGTGTTGCCAACAAGAAAAATCCTAAGATGATACACATCTTCCAATGACAAAGAGAATGTTTTGGCCCCTTCAGGAGTAATTCTATTGGCCTTTAAGGAAAGCATGTGGCAAAGGTGATGACATCCAGGCATCAAAGAGGGGATAACCATCTGGGCAGAGGGAGGCAGGCAAAAGAAGAAATACAGAGACTCAGCACCTTTGATATATAGTGAGCAAGAAGTTTGGAGGTATTTCTGCAGATAAGGGCAACTGGCTATGGCTAAGCCAAGACAAAGTGTCCTGAATGTTTTAGGCACAATGTCAGCAGCAGATGTTAGCAGAATGCAAGGAATAGGAACAGGCCTATTATTACCAATGAATACCAGGAAAGGGATGTCACCAGGATGGTTATGTAGGTTATTCCTGACTTTGCTCCCTGTCATGAGAGTAACAAATAACAACTATCCAAGAACTGGACATTCCTGAGAGAATCCTAGAACCTGAGAGCAAGGCTGAAACATACCCCTGCACCACATTAGAAGGGTAAGAGGAATGGCTACACACTGAATGCATTGTCCCTCTCCTAGGCTGGTGAAGCAGCAGGTGAAGAGAATTCTCCTGAGCCTCCAGTTCTTCCAATGGGAAAAGAGAAAGAACCCTTGGGGCACAACCAGTACCCACCCCCAGAATTGTGGGTCACTTTGTGCAAGGCTCTGTCCTCATATTGACCCACCAGGAGTACAGGGGAATTTATGGGGCTCAACCACTGGAATCTGACTGTGATAGAGAACAGGGAAGGGGTTTGTAATAACCAGCACATAGATATTGGGAGACCAAGGTTATACCTGCAGTGCTCAAGCAGTAATCCAAACCACTGGCTTTCTTTATCTGCAGAACCATATTGGTGGCACACTCTGACCAGTGAACCCAGTGGGGTGTAGATCCACTTGATTTGGATTCTCAGATGAGGAGTGTTGCTAACCCTAGAACTTGGTTTTCTTGTTCCCAGGTGAGGTGCTGAGTCACAGCCCCACCTGCTGTGGAGAGTGTCTCCTGGCCTCACATGAACAGAGAGAAAGAAATTGTGTAGTCCAGCAACAATCAAATAGATATGGTTGCCTCCAAAGAAAAGACAGTACTGGGTGTGGAGAATTCACCTTATATACACAGCAAGGAGGATTAATTCATAGTCAAGGCTGAGAGTAGCTCCCTGTTCCTCCCCACAGGAGAGCCTATATGGAAAATTGAGACCTTCCCAGAGAAACTCTTCCCTTCCTGTGCACTCAAGACACAAACCCACTCACTGTGGTTCCCAGCTCCTCTGATTGGAAGGGCTGATGAGAGCACCTGGAGGTTGTGTGGCCCAGTGGTACTTGAGCCTAGAGAAAGGCAGTTAGATAAGATAGTTTACAGAAAAAACAAGTGGACCTATTTGGCCAAGGAGCTTGGAGTGAAGCTTGGCTTCAGTTAAAACAACAAGGAGCATAACCAGCTTTAGAGTTACTTCTCCCACTGAACCCAACCAAGGAAACTAATTTATAGCTCCATTTATTGCTGAGAACAGCCTCCAGGTGACCAGGTAACCTAAGCACAAGGGAAGCTGTGTAGCCCATCCAGCAACCATGCTTACAGTGGCAGACAGCAGAGAGCACAGCCCATGGTTTTCCCTGTCTACAGAGGGACTTCACTTGACCTCACTTGACCAGAAAATTCAGTGCACATTCATACCTGATATAGGTCCTGAAACAATAAACCATACAGGCCCTGAGTCTGTCCTTCTGTGCTGCCAGGGAAGAGAAGATAATTCTTAGCCCTATCCATTAGTGAATATAGTCCCCAGACCCAATCATCTAGTAAGCATGACCAGAGAATCCAGACAACCATGAAGGCCATCCTATGGTCTCACTTGGGTAGGGAACCAAGCCAGCAGTCCTGTCCTACTGTTCTCAGCCAATGGCACAACCTCCATTCCCCAAACTTAGATCTCAAACATTTGTCTTGGCCAAAAATAGACCATAATAGCAGGCTCCACCTGCCCAAGGACATTATCAACAGACATGCCCAGACATACTTTAGCCTTAAAGGCATACACAGACTGAGAATGAAGGGATACAGAAAGGCACTAAAAAAATGGTAACCAAAAAAAGAAGATAGCTATACTTATGTCAGACAAAATAGACTTGAAAGTAAAAATGTTACATAGGACAAAGAAGGTCATTACATAATGATAAAGAGTCAATACATCAAGAAGATGTAACATTGTAAATATTTATGCATCTAACATTGGAGCACCTAAATATATAAAGCAAAAACTAACAGAGTTAAAAGGATAAATAAACAATAACACAATGATAGTTGGAGACTTTAATACCTCACTCTTAACAAAGAATAGATCATCAGACAGAAGATCAATGATAATACAGGCCAAACACTATACACCAAATGACTATGCATCCTGTAGTGAACAACACTACAGACCAAATGGACCTAAGAGACATATACAGAACATGATATCCAAATAACAAAATATCCATTCTTCTCAAACACACGTTTTCCTAGGACAAATCATATGCTAGGCCACATAACAATTCATAGCAAATCGAAGAAGACTGAAATCATACCAAGTGTCTTCTGTCACCATAATGGCATAGACTACAAATCAATAACATGAGGAAATCTGGAAAACTCACAAATATTTGGGAATTAAACAACATTCTCTTAAACAACCCAAGTAGAAAAGAAAAAAATTAAAGGGAAATTAAAAAAGTTCTTGAGCAAATGAAAATGGAAACAACATACAAGAACTTGTGAATTCAGAAAAAGTAGTTCTAAGAGGGAAGTTCATAGCAATAAATGCCTATTAAGAAGCAAAAGACCTCAGATGGATAACTTAACCCTATGCCTTCAGAAAATTAAAAAGAAAGAAGAATAAACTGAGCCTAAAGTTAACAGAAGAAAGGAAATAATAAAGATTAGAGCAGAAATAAAGGGATGGAGAACAGAAAAACAGTAAGAAATATGACCTTTGAAAGGATAAACAAAAATGACAGTCCCTTAGCTAGACTAACAAAGGAATAAAGGTACAGGCCCCAAATGAACAAAATGTTAAATGAAAGAGGAGACATTACAACTGATACCATAGAAATGCAAGGTAATAAGAGGCTACTATGAACAACTATGCACCAACAAATTGGATAACCTAGAAAAATGGGAAAAAATTAAGAAACATATAACTTACCAAGATCAAATACAGAAGAAATAGAAAATCTGGCTAGATCAATTACTAGTAAAAAGATTGAATCAGTGATCAAAAATCTCTCAGTGAGGGGCGCCTGGGTGGCTCAGTCGGTGAAGCGTCTGACTTCAGCTCAGGTCATGATCTCATGGTTTGTGAGTTCAAGCCCCGCATCAGGCTCTGTGCTGACAGCTCAGAGCCTGGAGCCTGCTTCTGATTCTGTGTCTCCCTCACTCTCCGCCCCTTCCCTGGCTCATGCTCTGTCTCTCTCTCTCAAATATAAATAAACATCAAAAATCTCTCAGTGAAGAAATGCCAGGCTCAGATGGATTCACTGGTGAATTTTGCCAAGCATTTTGAGAATTAACACAAATAATCCTCAAACTGTTTCAAAAAAAGTAAGAGGAGAGAACACTACCAAACTAATATTACAAAGCTGGCATTATTTCTGATGTTAAAACCAGAAAAGAAAATTACTAGAAAGGAAAACTACAGGTCATCACCACTGACTGATATAGGTGTAAACATTTTCAACAAAATATTAGCAAATTGAATTCAGCAGCACATTAAAAGGATCATTCACCATGATCAAGCGAGATTCATCACTGGTATGCAAGGATGGCTCAAATCTACCAATGTGATACATTACACTTATAGAATGAAAAAAAAGAATTATATGATTATCTCAATGGTTTCAGAAAAACATTTGAAAAAATTCAACATCCACTCATGTAAAAAAGAAATTAGGCATCGAAGAAACATATCTCAACATAATAAGGGCCACATATGACAAGCCCACAGTTGACAGCACAATTAATTATGAAAGGATGAAATTAATTTTACTTCTAAGCTTAGGAACAAGATAAGGGTGCCCACTTATGGACACTCACCACTCCTATGCCACACATACCAGAAGAGCATATACTAGCTAGAGCAATCAGGCAAGGAAAAAAAAAAGTATCATAGTTAGAAAGGAAAAAGTAGAATTGTTTCTATTTTCAAATGTCAAGATTTTATACATAGAATATTAAAAGACTCAACCAAAAAACTGTCAGATCTAATTGATGGGCTCCATGAAGTTTCAGGATACAAAATTAACATCCAAAAATCAGTAGCATTTCTATACACTAACAACAAAATTTCTACACAAAATAAAGAAAGAATTCATTCTCATATATAATGGCATTGAAACCCATAAAATACTTAGGAATAATTTCAACTAAGGAGATGAAATATCTTTATGCTGAAAACTACAAGACACTTATGAAAGAAACCAAAGATGTCATAAAAGATGGAAAGGTATCCCATGTTCATGGATTAGAAGAGTTAGTATTGTTAAAATGTCAATACTACCAATAGCTATCTAAAGATTCAATAAAATCCCTATTAAGACTTCAATAACATATTTTACAGAAGAAGAAAAAAAACATTCCTCAAATTTATATGGAATCACACAAGACCCCAAATTACCAAAGAAATCTCAAGAAAGAAAATTAATATTTGACAAGGGAGCCAAGAAAATCTGAATGGAGACAAGACTGTCTCTTCAACGAATGTGGTTGGGATAATTGGACATTCACATGCAAAAGAAATGAAAATGGATTCATATCTTACACCACTCATAAACATTAACTCAAAATGGATTAAAGATTTAAATGTAAGACCTTAAATCATGAAACTCTTGGAAGAAAACATTGGAACAAAGGTTTGATATGGGTTTTGTTAGTGATTTGGGGGGTATGACAACTAAAGCACAAGCTACAAAATAAAAAAAAAAGTGGGACTGAATCAAATTAAAAAAAAAAAACTTCTGTACAACAAAAGAAACCATCAACCAATTGAAAGATAACTCATGGAATTAGAAAAATATAGTTTCAAACCTTATATCTGATAAAGGGTTAATAGCTAAGACAATAAAGAAGTCACAATTTCAGTAGCAAAATATCAAATAACCCAATTTTAAAATGGAGCAAGGGCCTAAAGTGACATTTCTCCAAAATAGACATATGCAAGGCCAACTGGTACATGAAACATTTCATTATTAGCAGTCATTGGGGAAATTCAAATTAAAACCATAACGAGATGTCACCTCATACCTGTTAGAATAGTCATCATCAGAAGAATAAGAGATAGCAAACACTAGAGAGAATGTGGAGAAAAGGGAACCCTTGTGCCCACCGGTGGGATTGCAAATTGGTATAGCCACTGTGGAAAATGGTATAGAGGATCCTCAAAAAGTTAAAAATAGAATTACCATATGACCCAGCAATTTACTTCTGGGAATGTATCTAAATGTATATCTGCATCACCATGTTTTCATAGCAGCATTATGTACAATCGCCAAGACACGGAAACAACCTGTGTCTATCAGTGGATGGACGGATGAAGGAGTTGAAGTATAGGAATTCTTACTATCTGTCACGACATGGATACACCTTGAAGTCAATATGATAAGTGAAATAAGTAAGATAGAGAAAGACAAATGCTGTATGATAGCGCTTATATGAGGAATCGAAACAATTAAACCCATGCAAAAAGCAATCAGGCTTGTGGTTAAAAAAGGCAGTGGGTAGGGGAAGGACACTTGGAGGAAGGTGGCCAAAGGTACCAATTTCCACTTATAAGGTAAATAAGTACCAGAGATGTAACGTGCAACATGGTGACTATGGCTAACTCTGCTGTACGGTATACAGGGAAATTGTTAAGAGACTAAATCCTAAGGTTCTTATCACAATTTTTTTTTTCTTGTATTTTTAGTGCGTCTGAATGGTATAGTGAATGTTAGTTGAACTATTGTGGTAACCATCTCACAGTATATATAAGCCCAACTATCATGCTGCATTTCTTAAGCTTATACTGTGATCTATATCCAAGGATTTCTCAATAAAACTGGGGGGAGAAAGAAGGCCTAATGAGCCCAGGACTAGTAAGTGCCCCCAAAACACAGAAAGAATTCCAGGTCTCTGTTTATTCCATACCACAGGGACACAGAAGCCCTCCTTCCTCCCAAAAGTCGGATGCCACAGTGAGTGCAAAAAGGGGAGAGGTGACATAATCTATGAGAGTGAGCAAGTATCTGCAAAAAGACATTTCCTAAGGGAATATAAATCTGACTAGACTGAATAAGTGTTCCTTTATGTCAAGCAGATAGAGGATCATAAAGAAACAGAACTCCATCAGTTTCAGGCAAAATGCATTTTGTGCATTGAGTGGCCATGCGGTGAAATTACCATCTGTACTTACGAACACAAATTCCCTCCTACACAATATTTGTGTGTGTATTCACTGACGTTCATATGTAATGTATGTGCAAATATATTCACATATCTTGTTGACAATATGGCTATCACTCACTGGGTTTCTCCAATTAAAAAGCAGATAGATTATTTGATCAGGAATCTATTGATCAATACCTAGATTTCCATTACACTTGGATTTTGTTGCTTCATATCACCCACAATTTACATTGTGTTGCTAAATGTCATTTAAGTATGACTGAAATACTAATTCCAGCATATTATCAATGAGTTTTTCATACCCCCCAATCTTAATCTTTATCCAGAATTTTATTAACACTTTTGCTATTGTATTAGCCATCTCTTCTCTCATTTTTTTTCAACTGTGCAGAATTAAGACCGGCATTGTAAATGCTTTATAATTATAGTTGTGTTTATAGAAAGGGTCCTCTATGTCTGTCTGAGGAAAATAGGTCATCTATCGTCTATTATCTGAAATATTTCCCCCATTATTCAAAAGCCTATACTCTTACTTTTTTAATTGATGATTACATTAATAGCTATTTGGTTAAAACAGATTCAGGAGACTATAGATGCTGGCGAGGATGTGGAGAAATGGGAACCCTCTTGCACTGTTGGTAGGAATGCAAACTGGTACAGCCGCTATGGAAAACAGGGTGGAGGTTCCTCAAAAATTAAAAATAGACCTACCTTATGACCCAGGAAGAACACTGCTAGGAATTTACCCAAGGGATACAGGAGTGCTGATGCATAGGGGCACCTGTACCCCAATGTTTATAGCAGCACTTTTCAACACTAGCCAAATTATGGAAAGAGCCTAAATGTCCATCAACTGATGAATGGATAAAGAAATTGTGGTTTATATACACAATGGAATACTATGTGGCAATGAGACAGAATGAAATCTGGCCTTTTGTAGCAACGTGGATGGAACTGGAGAGTGTTATGCTAAGTGAAATAAGTCATACAGAGAAAGACAGATACCATACATTTTCACTGTTATGTGGATCCTGAGAAACTTAACAGAAGACCATTGGGGAGGGGAAGAAAAAAAAAAAGAGGTTAGAGAGGAAGAGAACCAAATCATAAGAGACTCTTAAAAACTGAGAACAAACTGAGGGTTGATGGGGGGTGGGAGAGAGGGGTGATGGGCATTGAGGAGGGCAGCTGTTGGGATGAGCGTTGGGTGTTGTATGGAAACCAATTGGGCAATAAATTTCATATTTAAAAACAAACAAAAAAACAGACCAGTTATTATTTAGGGTATATGTGTATATGTGAGTGTATGTATATGTGTACAAACATATGTTTACATACCGATATGTAGATATGAAATACAAAATATATGTAACAATATTATATGTAATATAATATGTAATATATATAATATATACATAATGTACATACATCATATCTAGGCATATGTATTTTATATCTATATCTTGTGTGCACACACATCAATTTTTAATTAAATGTTTTAAGTTCAGCCATATACAATTTTGTGACTGACAATGGCAAGACCTATTTATCTAAAAGTATTTTTCTTGCAAAAAATCTCACTGTAAACTTCTTGAATGCCACTCCATCCATTTGTAAAAAGGGTTCTGATGAATATCAAACATAATCATAAAGGGGTCAAGAAGTCCCCAGAAAATTAGAATGGCAGTGTAATTTTTTACCAAGTGAATACTTGGGGATTGAGGAAGGAAGTACTTAAAAAGATTCTGCAATGGTGACAAGCATAAAATAGAACTGTTAGGGCCAATGTAATGAGAATGGTCAGCCTAACCTACTAAAGGTAGCTTCTATGAGCACAAGTATGGGAGAAGGAGTTGATCTAGCCCAACTCTTTCTTTTGGTGCTTGTGCTGATTGAGGTTTGGACGGTGTCTTGTGGGTTTAGGTTCTATCAGCACTAGCAGACATAAAGCCCATTGTTCTCTCCAGGTGACTTGTCCCTCAGGCGCTGAGTCCCTTCTCAGCAAACAGCTAGGTAATAGCTGTTTACCTAGTCCTGTTACCAACATTTCTTTCTTTTTTTTTTTTTTTTAACATTTATTCTATTCATTTTTGAAAGACAGTGAGAGAGACAGAGCACCGTGAGATCATAACCTGAGCCGAAGGCGGCCGCCCAACCAACTGAACCACCCAGGCGCCCCCTGGTACCAACATTTCTAAGTCCATTATCCCCGCCTCTCAACCCCAGCGCTATTGAGTTAGGTTTGAACCATGCAGGCTCTGGTCCCCAAGGTACATTCAACGAAAAAGGGAAAACAAATTATTTCACCTGAGTTTAATATATGACCTAAACCAGTTCATGTTTGGTCAACATTTGTATTCACAAATGTAACAGGATACTTTCTAAGAAAAGAGGATTAATCCAGATGTCTTCTCATCTGCATAGTAGATAAAGATCTGCTATCTTTAGGTGCATTTTCCTTTGTCATTTTCATTCTGAAACCCTTCCAACTTTATACAGTATCTCTCATCCTGAAGCTTCTCTCTGAGAAAGATGTCTTTTCTGATCATATTTTCATTTCTTAGGAAGAATCTTGTTTTAATACGTCAATCTCAGCACTATTTTTATATACACTTATTTGCTTGGGAAACATACATGTGAGCAAAGGTTGATGCTTTCTTTTCCATGGGCAAAAATGAAAAGTTAATTTTAATATTCAAATTTATTTTAGCCTAGTATACTCAGGAGAATGCACAGAGTAAAATTTCTAGTCTCTCCCAAAATCTTTCCAAAATGAAATGATCCTGGATGGTTCAAACCTAATTCAATAGCTGTTAGATTACTTTTATCTCTTGTCACAAGTTCCAGAGTCTACATTTCATACCTCATATTAGTAGAACACTTTGTTCCAGCTACCCAATAGCTATGCCAAGACAGTGCTCATGACCTCCAAATTCCTGCCTTTCAATTACATCATCTAATGGACTAAAAGAAAAGTGACGTGAACCACAAATAAAATCAATAAACCGTCAAAAATCGGGTCCCAAGACAGGTCCTCATCAAATTTTATTTGCCCCATTTCTCTCAAAGGAGCTGTGTATCGAAGTTGCCCATCTGCTAATGAATTCCTAGGCCTTATCTACAAGTACTACCTCTGATTAGCAATGCAGATAATCGACATTTCCAGAATGGCACTCAGTTTCACAGCTGCAAAGGTTGGGATATAAAATCCATCATTCGTTCCCAAGGGAAGAAGTCATCTTATTGATGTAGCCTAATTAGGGCCATCCTTCCAAACTGCATGGTGGCTAAGGATTGACCCAGCCAATGTAGGAAGTTCTGGGCTCCAGGAATGCCCTGAGTTTTCAGTTAGTTACCTGGATGGTTCGACCTCATCTCCTATCTTCCTATCTATCTTTCTCCTCGTTTCCTTCATCATCTTCTGGGATTGGTGAGATGGCTGCACGTATCCCCTCCCTCACACCTCCATATACTACTCGACCTTGTCTAAATCTCTCATCTTGATTATCCTCCTTGTTCAAACTACTTCTGAACAACTCTCAGAGTAACATCTTTGTTTCTGGTGAGCCTTTGAAGCTTTTTTTCTGTATTCGAAAGATCAAGAACAGATGAGCTTTGGCATGATCCAACCCATCATCACATATTTTATAGTCATACAATGTTTGAAGCAGATTTCAGTTTGAGTTATTTGGAATCTGGTACATATACAATTCAGTTTTTATCCCTTGCTTCACCGCGTGTTTCTTTGCCACTGTATAATCTTAGATCTTCAAATTATAGAATTTCAAACATCAACAAAAGTAGAATAAAATGCTAAAATGAAACTTCATTTATTCAAAACTCTTAATATATAGCCATATATATATTTTTTATATCCCAATCCAGTGGACTTTTGATTCTAATTCCAGACAACATATAATTTTATCTGCAAGTAGCTCATATTTATAAACAGGTAAAAGCCTTTTACTTTAAAAATTATACCTGCAAACGATTATCACACAATATGCAATAGAAATAAATTATTTAATAGAATCAGACATCAAGTGAGTGTTCAAATTTCCACAATTCTTTCTCACTCCTGTCTATGTCCCCCACACCCCATGACACAATTATTCTTAATTCCACTATTTTAATTTAGAACCTAAATGAAGTTGGCATCGGTTGATGTCAAAGTCCCTCGTAACCTATCATTTACCCTTCTTTGTCTTGTAATTTGTTTTTGAAGACTTTAATCTTATCAAACTTTCCCTTTCCCTCCATACACAGGACCCCACAACTTCTTCTTATTCCCCTGGCATCTTCTTTTTATTTTTTTAATTTTTTAAATTTCTATTTATTTTTGAGAGAGAGAGAGAGAGTGAAAGAGAGAGCATGAGCAGAGGAGGGGCAGAGAGAGAGAGGGAAACACAAGAGTCCGAAGCAGGCTCCAGGCTCTGAGCTGTCAGCCCAGAATGCAAGTTGGGACTTGAACTCACGGACTGTGAGATCAGGACCTGAGCAGAAGTCTGGCGCTTAACTGACTAAGCCAACCAGGTGCCGCCAGCATCTTTCTATACTGAAGCCACTGACAGGACTTAAGTGCATCTTATACATGGACATGGTACTCACTGTCTTAGCGAGGAGACCAGAGTTTTACTGTGATGGTTTTCCAGCCTATTTCCTAATGTCTGCAAGGATCTTAACAGGAGACCTTCATTCTTTCTGATCCCAAAGGATCCCAGACAAAGCAAATTTGGGTGTGAGGATGAACTTAAGTATAAACAAGACTGGGCTTTAGTTACTTATTATAGTAGGAAGGTGAAAAAATTTACAAAGCTCTTTCCATCTTGTTTTCAGATGACCTAACTTTCTGTAAATAGCATTATAATTTCATAACAAGATTTTGACCTTAGTGCAAGTTCAAAACTCCCCTCTGAGCAAACACTTTCAAATGACATTTTTCATGCCTAGCTTATCATGAAGAAAAACATCCAACCACTGAAAATCCAGATTTATATTTATTTCTCTAACTAGTCCTTAATGACAATCACCAGAGAGGTGGTGAGGGCCAAATCTCGCGAGGCTTTATTCTGGTCACTGGGGATTTAGGTTTCCTGTAAAGAGAGATAATAAACTTTTGGGGAATTCTTAGTTGTGGTGTGACATGACCTGATTTATATTTTAAAGGCATAATTCTGGCTGCTCTGAAGAGAATAAATGTAGGGAGACCATAGTGAAAGCAGGGAGATCTATGGGATCCTATTCCAGAAATTGAGATGAGGCAGTTTGAAGAGGACTTAGAGTCCCCAGTTACAACTTTATCACTTTTGGAAAGAAAGGAAGACCAACGGCAAAAAAAAAGTGGCTTGGATAAAGTGTCTAAGTTTTTAAGAGCCCAACTATAAACTTGGCTTTCAAAATCTCAGTCCTCGTGGGTGATGGACAGGGAGGAGGGCACTTGTTGGGGTGAACACCGGGTGTTGTATGGAAACCAATTTGACAATAAATTAAAAAATCTCAGTCCTCAAACATATGAACTAACAAATATTTTTGAATGCGTTAAAAAAGAAAACGCTGCAATCAATTTTCTGTCTGAAATGCCTAATGAAGCTGTTTTAGTTCTGAGATTTCAAGTCTCCTGATCCACACATGATGTAGAAGCTCCTTCTTAAGAAATTGATGACTAGTGATAAATGCCAATAATATTTACCATTGAAGATGATATTAATGCTGAGAATGGAAAAGCAAATGGGACACTCCTCATTGTGCTCCTCTCTAATCAAATTCTTTCCAAATCATTTCCTAGTATGAAATCATCTACACAAACCCAGAGGATTTATGCTCTATTTAAACTCCTATAAAACTTATTTCATATGCCACCGTGTGAATTTTGCGTTAAAATTTGTTATTCTCAGTTTTTCCTATTCCTGTGAAATGTAAAACTCCTGGTGAAAAAAAAATAAGATATCGTTGTTTTCCCTTAAAGATAATAAAATTGAAACACGTAGAAATGAAGGCATTGCAAGTAAATAATGAAAAACAATTCACAGGACAATCTTTTTTATAAATATTAAGATGAATCAAATCAAACTGTCAACATCTGCAAGTTTTTAACCCCATCACCCTATTGCTCTTAATTTGACTAGTACAAATCAGAACCCAACTGGAGGTGACAAGTTTCATTTGGTTGATATGTCACCAGGGTCTTTTCTAATCTATCATCTTCCCTTTCCTCATCTTGTAATTTGTTCCTGAAGGCTTTTAGTTCATCATCTTTGCTATTTACTTCTACATGCAGTTTTAAATTACAAGTCTCATTCTCCTTGCATTCCACTCTGGTAACTTTCCAAAGTTTCTTTGGCAACTTTGGCAGACAGGTGACATGTGAAATGTCTTCAAAACGTAAGTCCATTTATTTAAACTAAAACAAAACAAAACAAAACAAAAACAACTCACCCGTTCCTCCCACTTCCCAGGTCCTGCCTCAGGCAACCATCAATCTGTTCTCTGTATTTTGTTTATTTGTTTATTTATTAGGTTTATTTATTATTTATTAGATTTCACATACAAGAGAAATCATATGGTATTTGTTGTTTTCTGTCTGACTTATTTCACTTCACGTAATGCCCTGTAAGTCCATCCATGTTGTCACAGATGGCAAGATTTTATTATTTTATGTGGCTGAATAATGATTCCATTCTGTATTTTATACTCAGATGTCTTTTCCCATTCATTCATACAGACGTTTAAGCTGTTTCCATACCTTGGCTAATAACGCTGCCGTGAACATGGAATTGCATACATCTTTTGATTTCGTGTTTTAATTTCCTTCAGATAAATACCTAGAAGTGGAATACCGGGATCATATAGTAGCTCTATTTTTAATTTTTGGAGGAACTTCCATATTATTTTCCAGAGTGACTGCGCTGATGCACATCTCCACCAACAGTGCAGAAGGGTCTCCTTTGCTCTGTATCCTCACCGAAGGAGGCACCCTCATTTGTTACTTCTTGTCTTTTTGATAATAGCTATTTTAACAGGTATGAGGTGATATCTCAGTGCTTTTTGTTTGTATTTCCCTGATGATTAGTGACATAGAACATCTTTTCCCAAACCTGTTAGCATTTGTACGTCTTCTTTGGTAAAAATGTTTGTGCACGTCTTTTGCCCATTTTTAAATTGGATTGCTTGTTTGTTTTCTGCTTTTGAGTTGTATGAATTTTTTACATATTTTAGATATTGACCTTTCATCAGATATATGATTTGCCATTACTTTCTCTCATTTAGTAGATTGATCTTTTGTTGTTTCTCTCCCTCTCTCTCTCTCTCTCTCTCTCTCTCTCTCTCTCTCTCCCTCTTTCTGTACAGAACCTCTTTAGTTTGGAGTAGTTCCACTTATTTTTGCTTTTATTGCTTTTGCTTTTGGTGTCAGACTCAAAAAATCATTGCCAAGATCTGTGTCAAGAAGCTTGCCACATATGCTTCCTTCTAGAAGTTTTATGGTTTCATGTCTTTTTTCAAAAAAATTTTTTTAATGTTTATTTATTTCTGAGACAGAGAGAGACAGAGCATGAGTGGGGGAGAGGCAGAGAGAGAGGGAGACACAGAATCAGAAGCAGGCTCCAGGCTCTGAGCTGTCAGCACACAGCCCGACGCTGGGCTCGAACTCACAAACCGTGAGATCATGACCTGAGCCGAAGTCAGTCGCTCAACCGACTGAGCCACCCAGGTGCCCTATGGTTTCATATCTTATATTTAAATCTTTAATCCATTCTGAGACAATTGTTGTGTATGGTGTAAGAAAATGGTCCAGTTTCATTCTTTTGCAGGTGGCTGTCCAGTCTTTCCAACACCATGTGAAGAGAATGTGTTTTCTCCATTTTGTATTCTTGGCCCCTTTTTCATAATTGACCACATATGCACATGAGTTTATTTCTGGGCTCTCTTTTCTGTTCCACTGATCTTTGTCTGTTTTTATGCCAGTATCATACAGTTTTAATTACTATTAGGAATCTTTGTTCTCTTTCTCTGAAAAATGTCTTTGGAATTTTGATAGGAACTGCACTGAATCCGTAGATTTATTCGGGGCAGTAGAGACATTTTAACAACATGAATTCTTTCAATTCTTGAGCATGGAGTCTTTTCGTGTTTATCTGTTTCCTCTTCAATTCCTTTCAACAAGGTTTTATACTTTTCAACATACAAGGTTTTCACCCTCTTTGGTTAAATTTATTTCTAGACACTATATTCTTTTTGATGCCATTTTAAATGGGATTGTTTTATGAATTTCTCCTTCTGAGAGTGTACCGTAAGTGTATAGAAACACACTTTCTATACACAGATTTCTGTGTATTGGCTTTGATTCCTGCATTGTTACTAAATTTATGTATTAGTTTTAACATTTTTTTGATGGAGTCTTTAGGGTTTTCTATAGATAATATCATGTCTTCTGCAACTAGTAACAGTTTTAATTCTTCCTTTTCACTTTGGATGCCTTTTATTTATTTTTACTGTCTAGTTACTGTGGCTAGGACTTCCAATACCACGAGGAACATATTTTAGCTTTTCACCATTGAGTATGATGATAGCTGTGAGCTTATCCTATGGGGACTTTATTATGTTGAGGTATGTTCCTTCTGTACACTCACTTTTTTGAGTATATATATTGAGTGTATAAAGTTGAGTATTAGGTTTTCTTATCATAAATCGATGTTGAATTTTGTCAAATGCTTCTTCTGCATCTATTAAGATGATCATGTGATTTTCATCCTGCATTTTGTTTACGTGGTGTATCGCATTGACTGATTTGCATTCCTGGAATAAATCCCACTGGATCATGGTGAATGATCCTTTTAATGTAATGTTGAATCTGGCTTGCTAATATTTTGAGGATTTTTACACCTATGTCCATCAGGGATATCAAGTTGTTTTTTATTTGTCTAGTTTTAGTATCAGGTTACTGTTGGGCTTATAAAGTGAGTTTGGAAAAGTCGAGGCCACTCTAGTTTTTCAAACAGTTTAAGAAGGATTTGTATCAATTCCTCTGTAAATGCTTGATGGAATTCACCAATGAAGACATCTGGTCTTGGTCTTTTATTTGTTGGGAGGTCTTGGATCACTGAGTCAATCACCTTGCTAGTTATTGGTCTGCTCAAATTTTCTATTTCGACATGACTCTGTCTTGGTAGACTTTATGTTTTTAGGAATTTATCTATTTTTTTCTAGGATGCCCAATTTTGTGGCTGATCATTGTTCAGCGCCGTCTCTTCTAGCCATTTGTATTTCTGTGGAATCCGTTGTAACCTCTCGTCTTCCACTTATGATTTTATTTATCTGAGTACTCTCTCTTTTTTTCTCGGTGAGTCTAGCTAAGGGTTTGTCAATTCTGCTACCTTTTCAAAAAAACAGTTCCTTATTTCATTCATCTTTTCTTTTGTCTTTTTAGCCTATATTTCATTTATTTCTGCTCTAACCTTTGTTATTTCCTCCCTTCTACTAACTGGGCTTTGTTCATTCTTTTTCTTGTTCCATGAGGTGCAAAGTTAGGTGAGGTTTTCTTCTGTGGCTTGTCTTGTTTCTTTTTTCTTTTTTTAAATTGTTTAACGTTTATTTATTATTGAGAGACAGACAGACACAAGGCATGAGCGGGGAGGGGCAGAGAGAGAGAGAGGGAGACACAGAATCCAACACAGGCTCCAGGCTCCAAGCTGTCAGCACAGAACCCGAGGCGGGGCTCGAACCCATGAACCGTGAGATCATGACCTGAGCTGAAGTCGGTTGCCCAACCGACTGAGCCACCCAGGGGCCCCTGTCTTGTTTCTTGAGGTAGGCATTTATCACTAGGAACTTCCCCGTTAGAAATGCTCTCGTTGCACCCCTTACATGTCTTTCTGTTCTGTCATGACATTTATTATGTCGTGATCATGGAGTTAGTCATCACTATCTCTGTGTAGGATTTTGAGACCTATCATCACCTTTAATGTAATGCAAATGTCTGTTAATATATACATTATTAGTTTATATATTTATATGTATATAAATGTCTATTCTTGTATATATATGTATGTATATATGTGTGTGTGCGTATGTTTACACACACCGCTTATACTGTGGACATCTTAAAGGCAAAGAGTCTCTTGTTTTACTTAAATCTTTAGCAACCATCAGGGTGACTGGCCAAATGGATGTTCCATGTATCTTTGCTTCAGACTAATATGAACGCGGGAATTAATGCAATAGATTGTCTTAAATTTTTTTTTTTCTTTTCAATGTTTTTATTTATTTTTGGGACAGAGAGAGACAGAGCATGAACGGGGGAGGGGCAGAGAGAGAGGGAGACACAGAATCGGAAACAAGCTCCAGGCTCCGAGCCATCAGCCCAGAGCCTGACGTGGGGCTCCAACTCACGGACCCCGAGATCGTGACCTGGCTGAAGTCGGACCCTTAACCGACTGCGCCACCCAGGCGCCCCTAGATTGTCTTAATATCACACAAGAAGCAAGAATGAGGGCAATTTTGAGAACAGGTTCTGAAGTTAGATTCTCTGAGTTTAAAGCTAGATCCAGTCCTTCCTGCTCGTGGAGGTTAGAGATGTTCTCTGTATTCGATGTTATTTTTAATTATTTACCAAATTGAGGTTCTGTGAGTAAGTGTGTAGGTCTAATGGGGGTGGTAGTGGCAATGATGGGAGGAGGCTCTCATTTGTACTTCTTTCAGAATTTGTCCGCATCAACGTGCAAGCTGATTTCTTGGAAAGTATGACTCCTTGTTGAATAAAGGAGCCATCGTTTGCCTGACTTGTTTTTGCTGCCCCCTCCACCTTTTAAAACATGCACAGTCTTCTCAAGTTTATCTTTATTTTATTTTTTTTTAATTTTTTTTTAACACTTATTTATTTTTGAGACACAGAGAGACAGAGCATGAACGGGGGAGGGGAAGAGAGAGAGGGAGACACAGAATCTGAAACAGGTTCCAGGCTCTGAGCAGTCAGCACAGAGCCCGACGCGGGGCTCAAACTCACGGATCGTGAGATCGTGACCTGAGCCAAAGTCGGCTGCTTAACCGACTGAGCTACCCAGGTGCCCCATTATTCTCAAGTTTAGAAACAAGCACTAGTTGCAAACTAACCGAAATCTTCAGTCCTGAGCACTTAGATGAACAGGAGCCCAAGTCCTTTGATTCTCATATGATGCCTGGGCATTTTGTTGCTGCTGAGAGAGGCTCTGAGGCCTGGGAAGACTGAGACAAGGAGTCGAGTCGAGGCCTTGTGTGTCAGTTTTCTGTCTGTACAGATGCTACCCAAGCTGAGAACCAAGTCAGTCCTTGAAGAGTGACACGAGACCAAAGATACAGGTATAAGGGCAATGGTTGTCAAGAAGACAAGAGGTTATAACCAGAAAAACCCAGAACAGGTAGGAAATGTAGTGAGGGGAACAAGGTACGGGAGAGACCGCGAGCCCAGCCAGATGTCTAAGACCATAACTGTCTTGTTTACTACGGTAGCCTCAGTGCCTGACATAGACATAATAAATACTTTTAAATATTAAATGAAAGTATGAATGAATTATTTAAGCGAGATGGGACTGTCCAACCAATTAAAAGTATAAATCTTGCCAGATTGGTAGAATATTACAGAAATATCAATTAAGATGGGGAAACTAGAGGATTCAAGGAGTTGTCATGTTGTTCTATTTTTATTTTATGTTTTTATTTATTTAGAGAGAGAGAGAAGGAGAGAGTGAGTGCATGCCTGCATGCAAGCATGTGCAAGAGCAGGGGAAGGGCAGAGAGAGAGAGAGGGAGACAGAGAATCCCAAGCAGGATCCTTGTCCTCAGCATGGAACCCAACATGAGACTCGATCTCTTGACCCATGAGATCATGACCTGAGCCGAGATCGAGAGTCAGACACTTAACCGATTGACTCACCCAGGCATCACTGTTCTGTTTTTAAAATAATCTCCAGCAAGATTTTTAAGATAAATTACTTTTCATGATTATCATATTATCCAAAGGTTTAGGGGTAGAATATCTAGCTCCTTGGCCCTAAAAAGTCAAGGAGTCTATGACATTAGGAATGGAACAACATCATACAGGAAGGATGTGATGTAGCTAATGGGTATCTTGGGCAAAAGGACTGTTGGTAAAATCAGGTAGGAGAGGTGAAGCTAAGATTTTGAAGGAAAAGCACAAACACGTACATCAGATTTGATTTGTGTCAACCAGCAGGAATGTGGTGTCTACCCGAATCCCGGGGTAAAAGACATATAACACTCAAATATATCCAAACAGGTCAAAATATCTTATTGTAAATAAATTCTTAGAGTCTTAGTCAGTTTGAGCTGCTGTAACAAAGTGCCGTAGACGAAATGGGTTATAAACAGCATAAGTTTATTTCTTATGGTTCTGGAAGCTAAGAAGTCTATGATCAAGGTGCCAGAATGGTTGGGTTCTGGTGAGAGCTTAGTTCTACGTTGCAGCTTGCCCTTTTCTGTTTCTTGGCAGAAACAGAGCAAGGGAACTCTCAAGGGTGTCTATATAAGAAGGCACTAATAATTAGAGCTCTTATAAGCACACTAATCCAAAAGTCCCATCTCCTAATTTCATCACATTGGGGGTTAGAATTTCAGCACATGAATTTTGCGAAGACAAACATTCAGTCCATGGCATTTAACTTTGATAACAAGGTTAGTAAAATAGGAGCATAATTGTGAGGTCATAGAATCACTGCCTGATCCCTTCCTTGGGAAGCCAGCATTGTTTCTATTCAGGATAAAACGCTCTGGTTTCAGCTAATATATACCTTGTGAACTTCAGATTTATCATTATGAAAACAAAGTGCCACAACCGATTTCAAATAACAAAAAGGAAACATGGCTTTCCTTCACCACTTCTTCCAGTCTTGAGGATTCTCTGCAAAGACACCTGTTAAGTACTGACTGGTAGAGCCACAGGTTTGGCATGGTATAGCATCACCTTTGCCTTAAGGGAAGCTGGAAAGTTGAACGGACCACTATCACTTTGCTTTAGAATCTTCCTCACCACTTCCCTCTAGAAGTTTGCAGAAATCTCTTTTTCGGGTAATTAATATGTTTCTGCTTTCAGAAATGACAGGCTAAAGTTCTACTTATCCAGATGGAAGCAAACTGTGATTTTGGCTTCTCTCCTTGAGCAGCAGCCAAAGTAACCCTGGGTTTCTGGTTGAAATTCCAATGCAGAGATTCCCAAGCCACCAGCTGGAAGGCAAAACACTCAGCATCTATCCTATTTGTGCCAATCAGGGAGAAGGATTAAGAAATACAAAAATATGTATCCACACATTCAATATTTCCAGACAAGTTCAGAGAGGTTATTTGATAAGGGTTGCAATTATTTACAAAATTGTACAATGTCACTGTAGTTAATAAACCTCCCTTCTCTCTCCCTCACACGCACAATGTATGTATGTGCGTATCAGATCGAGGGGAGCGTCACTGAATAATAAGACCAAGTGAATCTGAGTGGTGACAAAAGAAACTCTCAATAATTAGTCATAGTTGAGAAGAATACGTAGACTCTCCTTTGCATAAAACTTTATATTTGTCTTAAGTTGTATAGAGGGAAGAAATGTGATTTAAGAGATATATGGAACATATTCTTTCACACCTAGAAAATATGATTCTGGTAAACTGAATGTCCTCGACAGAAACCTTAGGAGGTAGAAATCACCTCAACATTGTGTTCTGTAGTGAGGACAGCATGATAATTCTTATTTCAGGGCAATCGTTTGCAGAAGGTACAATGAATACAAGAAGGAAAGAATGGGGGCTATCTCTTAGTAGTGGAGACCACTCTGTGGTTCACTACAACATGTAAGTCATCTTGAAATAGAAATGTATGAATAGTTTAAATAGCAAATAGAAACCAGAGAGGGTATATCTGAGAAGACCTAGAGAGGAGCTTAGGTATTAAGACTTGCACTGAAAGGATGATGGAATAATAAACTGTTTCAGGGGAAAGGCGGAAGAAAGGCAGTGATTTTGACCCAGTCTACTTTACAGTGTGCTTAACAAGCATTCACTCACTTTAGCCCACACTGTAGCCTTTTGCAGTATTATCATTCACATTTTACACGTGTGGAAATGAAATGAGTTCAGATCATTTGTCCATGGCTGCACAAGCAGTAAAGACTAGGACAAGAATTCAAACCTAGGCTGCCATTCCAAGCCAGTGATTTCTCAAAGTTTGGAGAAGGGCTCTGTATTTCACCTAAATATATATTGATACTCTGAAAGGAAAGTTAAATAATGTGCTGCCCAGAGAAAATTTAATTTTGTCTGAACAATCCCTTTCAATCCATTTAGATTGTTTGTAAAGGCAAAGGTGGTCTGTTTCTTCTCCGCATATTAAACGAAAATGTATTTACCAAACTTTACAGTCTTCTAAATCAGTAGTCCTTGAAGAAATTAATTATGACATCTTAGAATGTCTTAGGGGTTTAGATTACACAATTTGCCTTTTATAAACAGATATTTAAATACCACTGGTCTTTGTATATCGGTGCATACACGACGTACAGAATATTTTCACCAAATGTAGGCATTGTAGAGATGGCAATTCATTGACTTTTCCTCCAATACTTCTCGATACTTCTTTGTTTTGATGATATTAACATTTTAGGAAATTGTTATTTTGCAGAAAACTTCAAGTATTTTCTCAAACCAGCTTTCTGGAAAGTCCTTATGTGAAGAAGAAGAAGAAGAAGAAGAAGAAGAAGAAGAAGAGGAAGAAGAAGAAGAAGAAAAAGGAGGAGGATGGGGGAGGAGGAGGGGAATAAGGGGAGGAGGAAAACTGGAAGGGGGAAGATGGGAGAGGAGGAGGGGAAGGGGAAGGAGAAGAAAAGGGAGGAGGAGGAGGAGAAGAAGAATGAGGAGCAGGAGAAGGAGGAAAGGGGAAGAAGAAGGAGGAGGACAGGAAGGGGGAGGGGTGGGGGAGGGGTCGAAGATAAAAGAAAACAACAGAAGCCCAGGATGACTTGAAAAAATGGTGCATTCTCAGGCCTCCATGAATGCAGACTATCACTAACTGTCCCCATTATTTGTTCAGGTATTTCTAAGGAGATAGGACTATGTCTCCTGGGAATTTTCTTACAAGTCCAACCCCAAACAAGGAAACCCTGTGCAGAACTTTAAGCGAAAAGGGATGGCTCTCACTAAAGACCTAGATTAAGAAACAGAGACGTTAGAGTTAGACGTTGGGAACTGTGAGTAAACCACAGGCACCAAAACAAGAGGCATTAAAAAATCTGGAACAAACAGACAGAGATCAAGACAAGGAGCTGGGAGAATGCAACTGTGTACAAATAGGATTCCATGGTTCCAAAGGAACGCACTGCCAAGCTAAGTGTAAAGTCTTAAGACTGAAGCTGTTGGAGTCACCGTGAAGGTTGACCCTGAGTGATGTTTTATCATTGTTATTCCCATATACGGATCTTTTAAAAAGGCTCTCTACTAAAGACCTGTTTCTATTTCAAAACTTAGCAACATATTGTCTGGCTCTGACTCTCCTCCCAATTCCTGTCCTTCTAAATCATTTTTGAGAGCTAATTAGGTTGAGTGCCATTTTCAACTGCTACTTTGGAAGATAAGGTACATGGGCTGCGTATTGTGCACTTACTGCTGTGCACATCTGTGCTCCATATCAATCTGCAGGGATTTTGAAAATTAACATCCCTTTAAAGGCAAAAAAGGGTTATAATCAAAGCCATGTATTGCTAATTGGTCTTTGGTCTTGCAGATAGAGCCTGGACTGTAATTAAAAATGTATAGTCACAGAATCAGGGCATATCTCTTTTTATTTTCAGAAACACTCCCCTTCTGTACAAACATGCACAGATAGAAAACCATAATTAGAAACATCTCTATCTTAAAAAGAAAATGTGTTTAAAAAAAGTTGAGTAAATTCGGTTTTTGGAAGACGCACCATGTCAATATAAAATGAAACTCCTTTCATATTGCCAAGAAAATGAGTTCGAAGGTTCCACCAATTTTGAGATGCTTGGCATGGGGAGAAACAAACAAGCAAAAAGTCCACCAAATCTAGATTGGAATTATGATCTCTGAAGGTTGTAAGGTAGAAAAAAACGAAGCCAACTTTTTTTTTCTCTTCCCATCAGAAGCATGGGTTGATTGGTTTGTTTTTTCCCATATTTTATATTCTATATTCTATTTTCTATTCTAGGTCTTAATCTGAGAGCATTTGTGCCTAGGGGGAAGAGAATGCCTTGAAGAAATTTGTGTTTGTGACTGAGTCTTATCAGAGTATATACCATACAACCTCTCCCCAAGAAGAAAGAATCAGATAACATATTGTCAATGTTAGCCTCGAGGGGTGAGAGAATTGACAGGTTTTATTGTTTGTTGAAATGGATCTTTAATGCTTTCAAGATAGAAAGAAAAGGAGCAAGGTTGGTGGCTAGAAACACCTAGAGAATCAAGCCCACAGTGTATTTAGAACTCTCCAATGTTGTAGTAGACACATGGAAAAGAGAAAGAAAATTATGTGAAAACAGGAATTGATACATGTTGAGTGTCCTCTGTCCCATGCTTTACCTGTTTCATTTCATTTCATTTTTATAGATGTAACAAATATGATATAGACAGAAATCAAGACTCTAGGATACACGAGTGAGTGAAAAGGTAGGCAATATAAAAGAATAAGAAAGTCAAAGAGGAATTAGCCTGAGGTCCCCCTAGGTTTGTAACCTTAGTATAGATTTTAGCAAACACTTTCTGTAGTAAATATCATAACTTTAGCAACTACTCAACTTTGCCAGTGTAGCAGAAAAACTGCCATAGATAATAAATATGTCAACAAATGAGCCTGGTTGTATCCCAATAACACTTTATTTATGGAGACTTAAATTTGAAGTTTACATAATTTTCTTATGTCACCAAATAGTCTTCTTCCTTCCTCCCACCACCCCAACTATTAAAACATATGAAAACTATTTTGGACTTGCAGATCATACAAAAGTAAGCACTGGGCTGGATTTGGCCCACTGGGTGTGGTTTGCTGATCCTCGACTTAGAGCTTTGTGCTTAGAATGTGGCTTCGTATCTCAACATAGATATGAAAGGGGATGCAATGCAACACTCTCCAGTTTTTTCTGACAGCTGTGACCTTAAAACACATTCCCTTTGAATGATTATGTCTTTTCTCGAAAATATACCCTCCAAATTTAGATACACAGACGTTAGAAGATCTGGCAAATGAAAGAGAATTGTGGATTACTCTTTGAATGTTTTAAAAATAAATAAAAACAATTTTGATTGGCATTATTGAACATATCAAAGTTTATTTCTGGCAGATTAAAAACCCAAGTGCTATTTCCTTCAAAATGAATAGACTGACACATACTTTGGACTCATTTGGCATTTCCGATGTAGGAAAAAATGAAAAAAAAAAAAAAAAACCAAAAACAAACAAACAAACAAAAAACACACAAAGCCTTAAATATGACCAATTAATTTATTTCTCTTTAGCTTTATGGGAAGTCACCTAGCTCATCTGTCTGTGTGCAGGCAAATATGTTTTCCATTGTTCCACGCTAGGATGCTGTTAAACCTTGCTACTTCTTTAGTTATCCTTTATTACGCTGACAGGAAAACAAAGCACATGAAGACTAAATAAATGTCATTTTCCCAAGGCAAATTTACAGTGGTGGTACATTTACAGTTTAGTCTTGAACAAAAAGGAGTATTTTGTATTTTCCATCTAGCTTGTTAGGGACACTTTTGTTCAGTATTAGTTACAAACATCACAGACATATCTATTATAAGAATGGTTGTAGGTCACGGAATGTCTACTCAGCCAGCTTGCACAATGAGAAACGTCCTTGTTGCCTATAATAGCCTTCACATAAAAAGATGAATAATAAATAATTCCACCTTGAGAGTGCACTGCTTTAGAACATTGAGTTGTAAGGTCTACAACGGGATTGGGCCAGAAATCACAAGATCTACATCTCTACCTATGGATAATGGGGAAGCTACCTTCTCTTCCTACCCCATTATTGACCTGCTTGATTCAGCTGCTACTTTATTTTCCAGAAAGGATTTATTGGATGCTCAGGGAGTTTTCTCAAGGCCTCCCACAAGCAGAGAAGAGCAGGCAAAAATCCACAGAGTGTCTCACCCCTGCTTCAAGAAAAGGCAGTTCCGTTTTTGAACTGTTTCCTATGTATTAAACCTCTGCATAACATTTCATCTGAAAGAATATTTCTGTAGTTTATGAAGTGTGCAAGTCAGAGATAGACAGTGAAGAAGTTTGGGGAGGTGATTTCCAAACCACATGCAAATTAATAATTGCATCGATTTCCTATTGTGTTTTCTCTTGAATGTGTGTATGTGGGAATCCTTCTGGATTTGGAATACCCCTATTTGAATTATGGCTAATGATAAAAGTACTAAAAGAGATCAGTGGGAATGTGGGGCAAAGACTTCTAAACCTCCATTCTTCCTTAAAAGCAAAGAACGCACTAGCAAAAATGGTCAAAATCAATCCATTTAAGAACTTTTTCAGTTGGCCAAAGGCTTGAAGAAGAATAGAAGGAACATTTATTCAAAAAAAAAATAGCTGACTCTCAATCAAAGCAGAAAGCTTTGTGGCATTTTCCTTGCCTTTTTCTGATCATCCTTCCCTGACCTCCGTGGTAGCCTTGAAAAATAGCACTCCCACAATCATACTGAAAGCCAGCAACGTAGCTTGCACTCGAAGAGCCAGAATGGGTTTGGAGCTCCCTAACAGCACCATTCCTTAAAAAAAGAAAAAATGTCATTATCTGACTATTTACATCTGTAAATGGCTGCATTAAAAAAAAAAAAAGTCTCAAATTACTAACTGAACTCCTCTGCTTTAACAAACTCAACAAAAGAGAAAAGCAAAGTAAACCCAAGGGAAACAGAAGGAGGGCAACAATAAAGAATAGAGTGACAATAAAAGAAAGAGAGAATAGAAAAACAATGGAAATAGTGATAAAACCACAGTTGGTTCTTGGGAAGGATCAACAAAATTGACAAACATTTAACTAGAATTTCCAGGAAAGAAAGAAAGAAGACGCAGTTTACCAAGATCAGGAATTGAAGGCAGTTATTACTACTAACACTGCAGAAATAAGAGGGGGAAAAGGGATTGTGAAGGAATACTATAAACAACTGTATGCCAACAAACTAGATAATCTGGATAAAGAGGACAAATTCCTAGAAAGGCACAAACTACTGAAACCGAGTCAAGAAAAAATAAAAATCTGAATAGACTTATAAAAAGTAAAGAGATGGAATTAGTAATCATGGAAGTCCCAACAAAAATTGTAGAGTCAGTTGCTTCTACGGCCAATCCTAACAAACATTTAAAGAAGAATTAACACTCATCTGTCTCACAGATCTTTTCTCAGAAGAGAGGAGAAAGGAACATTTTCCAACTGATTCTGTAAAGCCAGTGAGTTCCCTGCAACCAAAAACCAAAACAAAACACTCCAAGAAAATTAACATCTCATGAATACAAAAACCAAAAAAAAAAAAAAAAAAAGAAAAGAAAAATTCTCCACTAGCAAAGTGAATCTAGCAACACATAAAAAGGATGATATTGCAAATCACATGTCTGAGAAAGGATTGATATCCAAGATGGGCAAGCAAGTCACACAACTCAGTAACAAAACACAAATAACCCAATATAAAAATGATCTTGTCTATACTCTATTTCTTGACAGTTATCAGTAAAATATTGGGCTCCACAGTCTCATCATCTTCCACTTCTTTCTCTGGCTGTTCATCCTCTTTGCCTTTTGTTTCTTCTTCCTCATCTCTTAGACATGTCAAGTTAGGATGGCCAAGAGCTCAGACTTTAGACCTGCTTGCTCCCCCATGTTCTCTTCTTTGACGTGGACGTCACTTAAATGTTTTTCTCTCTACCGGAGCACTCCTCTTATGTTTGCGCTTGTATTTCCAACAGTATCCTTAACATCTTCACTTGTATTACCAACAAAACCAACCATTTCCAGTTTCTACCATCTAATTAATGATGAGTTGACCCGCTCTAGTCAAGAACCCTGGGGCCATTTTTGTCTCAAATCTAACATCAAATCTAATAACAAGTTATGTGGGAGCTTGCCTCAAAATATATGCAGGTGTGCCTGGCTGGCTCAATCAGAAGAGAATGCAATTCTTGATTTCAGGGTCATGAGTTCAAGCCCCACGTTGGGTATAGAGATTACTTAATTACTTACCTACTTAATTCATTTTTTAAAATGTCCAGAATATTACTACTCCTCATCACTTATACTACCACTCATGCTCAAGCCATCATCCTGTCCTCTCTGACTTATTCTTAAAACCTCCTGACTCGTCTTCCTGTTTTTGTCCTTGCCCTCTTTCATTCAATGTACAATTTTCCACAGTTGCCAGTTTTCCTACTAAAAGATAAATTACATCAGTTGTTTACTGATCAAAAGCCTGTAATGTTCCGAATCTTACTCAAAATAACATCCAAAATTTTATAGTGGTCTACAAGGCCATACAAAATCTACACCCATTGTCTCTCTGACCTCACCTCCTAACGCTCTCCCTTTTTTTCATTTTGCTTCAGTCCTTCACTCCATACTGATTTCCTTCTCTTCCCTGTCTGTTTCCCAGTACTTTACTAGTGTTTCCTGTGGTAACCTTTCAAATAAACTAACTGTACTAGAATCCTTATCCTGAAGACTCTTTTATTTCTAAGAAGGTAACCTGAGGCATTCCTTGTGATTTGTAGATCACCTGCTACTCAACTGGCTACAGTGAACTTACTGTTGGTCCGAGGATAAATGTTGACAACTTCAGCCATGCTACACCATCAAAATTTCTGGCATTTGATGATGGCAGATTGGGGTGGGGTGGAGATAGAACTGGATACACTGGCCCATGCAAAAGCTCCAGCGCTTGAGAGGCAGAAAGTCAGTGGTAGTTATAAGAAGGTGGGTTTAGTTGACTCTTGTTAGATGTCATTGACACTCTGGAAGAAGAAAACTACAGACATAGGTGGGTCAACTCTCAGTTTAATTCTACTATTAAAGCCAGAATTTAAAATTACTCATTTACCGAAACTGATGGTAGATTTTCCTAAAATCCAATTCCAGGATGGGACAGTTTGCAAAGTTAGAAACGTAGCTGAATGCACAGTCCCAATAAGTCTCTTATGTTGGTGTTTGTTTGGACCCAAACAGGGAAGGAACTTAAATCTTGAGGAAAGGGATGGGACTTTCTGGTGGATTGAGAACCAGAAGCAGCCAGGTTCCTCTGAGCCTTCTGAGGAGGCAGGAATGACCACCTTCTCCTTGCTAGAGATTAGCAGTCTTCTCTTACCTAGAGATCATGATAAATCCTTACTTGTGGCAGATGCCTCACAACATTATGTTTGCTCTCATCAAGAATCTTCCCCTAGTACTGTTTTTTAAGCAATAGTTAAGGTCAAGTATCAGTGTGTCTCGTTGTGGAGCTCTTGTCCCTGCTACAGGAAGAAAGATCTTATTTACTAAAGTGCTAAAGGCACTCGCTAGCATGGATGGGTAGAACTAAGAGAACACCTTGGAAATTGCTCTGGAGTTTGCTCAACCCTGGTGGTAGATTGATCATAAGGATTGATAGTGGAGATTTGATTAATATGAGGGCACTCTTCTGTAATTTGGGGCGTAATGTCCCGGCAATGATCGCTAAAGCACAAACCAGTATACTGCTGGCATGGAATGGATCGTTGGAGCTTAACAAAAATTATGGCATATTGAAAATAAAGTGAAGATGACAGAACAGCCATGAAAAAATATATATGGATAAAAAGGCTCAAAGAAGTGAGCATGTTAAAATTGATATATTGTATAAAAAAAAAGAGAATCTACCAGCTGACCGTGTTCCCTGGGGAAGCCCCTAGAATCTTCCTTCACTGTGCTAGTTAGGGTACCAACATTGCCAGAGGTTTCATTGAAGACCTCTGTAGACCTATATGGACAGTGACTGATTCTGCTATGGAACTGGCTTCCTTTGTGCCATTGGTGGAATTGTTTCACTTACATGACCAACAGACCAGGAGCAGAAGAGGAGACTACTCTATCATCCATTATAAAGGAAAAATATGGCTGCTACTGAGTTTCCACATCAGAGCTCATTCTCTGAGCCAGAGCCCATGAATGGAAGTCCACAGGAAGCACCTCACATAGAAACTCCCCCGTGTTTCACTGAAGGAACCTACAGCAATGTGCCAGAAGAACTAATGTACACCGGAGAAAGGGAATGCCCATACCTACAGCCAAGATGGTAAACCGAAAGCACGGGAAGGATGGCTGACTAGTGTCATCCTCAAAGGCTAAGTGGTGCAAGGGCCGTTGTTCCTGTCATATCCACATTTAAGCTTCTAGCTTAGTGTCTGCACAGCAAAGTAGGGCCATCATGGATGACAGTGAGGACTATTAACTGAGCAAAGTGGTAGCCCTACCTACAGAGGCTGTACTGGATGTGGTGTCTTTCCTCGGAAAGGTCAACATACTTTCTACAACTTGGTATGCGACTATTTACCTGGGTTTATTCGGTGAAAATGTTCTTTAAGATATCAATCCAGCAGAAGGATCTGAAGCAGTTCGTCTTCACCCAGGATAGACAGCAGTACAAGATAACGTGCTTGGCCCAAGTGTATGTGCCTTTGTCATAGTACAGTCTGAAGGGACCCTGACTATCTGGAAATTCTGCAGAATATCACACTGGCCTATCATTTTGATGACGTTATGCTAATCGGGCATGGTGAGATAAAAGTGGCCAGTATTCTGGGAAGATCTACATGCACCAAAGACTGGGAGATAAGGCCTGCAAAGTTTTAAGGGCTGTCCCATCAACGGACATTTTAGGGCTATAGTGAATTCCATGCCCTGACAACCTGCTCATGGTAAAGGATGAGATTTTGCGCACTGCGCTCTGTGATACTAAGAAAGAGAGGCTTGGTACTTGCTAGACCCCTTTGAATTCTGAACACAGCACACATTAAACGTAGGAATAGAACTTTGATCTATTTATTGGGAACCTGAGAAGTTTGGGTGGGAATAGTAGTAAATCCATCATGAGTTGGAGACCGAACATTCAGGAATGAACTTGAGCAGATCCAGAGGGCGTTTTATTTGGGCCCATGGGATTTTAATTTATGAAGGTGGCTGAATGATAACATGGAGAGGCCAACACCAGTGAAGGAAGATTGATTACTTACATTTCTCAAGAGAGCATAGGGGGAAGGCATCAGATTTTTATCAAGAAGTAGAAACGGGAGCAATGGGAAAACCTAGGTGAGAGCCTTTATTTGGGTTTCTATGGAAATGGCAAAGTAGGGCAAAGGAAAGAGTTTAGGACTGGCCAGTTTGAATAATTCTGGCAGGCAGGGGGCTATAGGGGTGGGATATAGTTGCCTGGTACCTGGCTTTGGTGATTTAGGGAAGGGGAAATATTGGCTTGGTGTGTAAGAGTTAGATAAGGAGGTGGTCGGGACCTATGGGTTTGAGATTATTGGTTGACTATGAAAAGCATACTTGTAGGCAAGCTGTTATTATCTTTGGGAATTAGCTAGCCCTAGGAGGGAAGTGTCTCTCAAGGTCATCCCTCAAATGTCAAAGCATAAGATACAGCAAATTAAGAACACGATTAATACAGAGGGCACAAATAAGTTGCATGAGCAAAGAGCTCAGACCCTGTGTCACCTACCTCAGATGCACTGACACAACTCCCTCATCTCACACAGAGGGATTCACCGAGGCTGCCAAAACTAACCAACAGAGTAAGATAAAACTGATGCCTGGGTCGTGCATGATGAGTTGGCTAGATATGTTGATGCAGCCAAAAGTACACTGTTGAAGATTACAGTTTCAGTCAGGGTTGGCTGTGAGAAACAGTAGCGAGGAGTTGTTCCCCCCACATAAAGAGATTCCAGCAATACACGAGGTCCAAGGCTAGCAAACTTTCTCTTGAAGAGCCAGATAGGACATTTGGGGGACTTGTGGACCGCTGGGTCTTTTTCGTAACTACTCAACCGTGTCCTTGTATTGTGGAAGCAGCTATCGATGATACTTAAACAAATGGGTTCAGCTGTGTTCTAATGAAATTTTATTTACATAAACCAGGTGGCAGGACCATTGGCCACAGTGTGCTGATGCTTGCACAAGGTTATCAATGTGGTATGGAGAGAAAATTGGCTGAAATAAGAATATATAGAGATTCTAGTGCAATGGCAAATGTCTTGGCTTGTTGAGGGGAACACAGAAGGAGGAAACTTGGAATTTCAGAGGTAGGAAGTTCTATGGACCCATGAGCATAAAGTGTGTGTGGATCTCTGAAAGTAATATCAATGCCTACTAAGGCATATCTGTCAAGAGGATGCACAAAACAACAAGGGAATACAATAACTTGATGAGGGGAGCTACACCCTCTTCTGTCTTTGCTCACCCTGAGGGTGGAAGCAAGACCAGTGATTCGCAATGGCTCCATGAACAAAGTAGCTACTGTGGCCAGAATGGAGAATATGAGTCAGTACAAGCACATGAGTTCCCTTTCACCAAAGGAAGTATAGCTCCTACCGGAGCTTAGTGTCCAACCTATTAACAGCAAAGACTAGTGCTGAGCTCTCCTTATGATTCGGACTCTTAAAAAGGCCAGCAAACTACTCAGTGGTAAGTTAGATCTGTCTCCTTTTACTACCTAAAGCAATGGCTTCTGCTTGGTCAGTTGGGGCTTTTCATGCTGTGTGGGATTAGTGGGCAAAGGAAGGAGTGACCAGGCTGGACAAGATGGGACCCTCATTACCACAAAGAGATAGAGTTTGATAGAGTTTGGATAAATACTCAGGAACAAAGGTCTGGATATACCCCAGTGCCCAGGCAACCTTGGCCAGAAGGAATAATAGTCCAGGGTGATGGGAATATAGAATAAGTGGCGAGGGATAGAGAGGATGAAAATCAGTTATAACTTTGGGAATGAGTGGGCCAGCAGGGACTGTAACTCTTCCCCTTAAAACTCCTATCATAGAACTTTTTTTGTTAAGTGTTTGTGACTGGCTACCCCTTGAAAAATAAGTAACCTGACAGAATGAAGTTGCAAGTGGTGAAATATAGCAGATGCTTCAGTGCCTTGCCCTTGTCCCCTGAGCATGTAGCTCTACATGCTGAAGGCTTCTTTGGTGGGAATACGGGATTCTCTTCCATGGAGCTGTCCTAGTCCAGCTGTTGGGGCGTGCTGCCTTTGTGCTGGGCAAACAGACATGCCATAGCATTAAGTACTCCAGTCACAGCCCTCAACCAATAAGGAGAAGGGAGTTGATGTATAAACACCAGAGATTTCTCAGGTCATTCCCAGAGGGACTGAGCTCCAATGCCCACGGTGGTAACTGACTAGATTAGACACTATACTTTCCTCGGCTCGGTTCACCTCGATTCTATGTCTCAAGACCCTACTTCTTTACTGGTATTTCCTGAGATTACTTCCCAAATAAGCTACCCCAAGCTAAATCATTTTTCTGGAGAAACTCACACTAGGTGATCCGTCCAGACTGGTGAAGCATTTTGAGGGAACCACTGCAATTAGAGACACAGAATTCCAGAACACTCTAGAACTCTTTAAATCTGCAATTCTGAAAAATGTAAACAATATAATCAGTCTCCTCACATTTTATTGGTGAAACAAGCCACAGTTCACATTAGCTAGCTGAGTCTAAACTACTCTCCTAATTTCTAGTTAACTGCCTTAGCCTGCCCACCTAACTCTCATTTTTAATTCACTGCGGCCTCTAAGAGCATCTATGGAAAATCTAAAGAAGCTACAATTATTCCCAATAAGATAGAAAAGGATGGAGTTCCCATAATTTTGATGAAGTGTATATTATCAGGAATTATTCAGAGATTGTTGGAACATGAATTTTTTCCCATTAGTGTGTATAAATACATTCATTAGAGCAGTCTATGATGTATTTACTAGAGAGTAACAACACAAACAAAAATCTGACTTCTCTAAGAAATTATGTCTCCCACTCTCAGAGATTTTAAAGTCATCTCCCTTCAACTAACTTTTTCATTTGTTTGCTTTTAAGACCCTTGGTTTTTTTTCCCCCCCACAAAGTAATACATAGTCCTTACAAAGAATATGGAAATACAGACATAAAACCATCAGGTGCATACCCTTTTTGGCCCTCTTCCCAGTCTTTTTCTCCATTTTCTTAAAGTGGCCTCTTTTTCCCACTCCTTGAATGTTTTTCCCAATATTTGTGTACTGGTGTATACACACACGCACACACACACAACTTGAATCACCTGAACAAACACACCTTCAGACCAGGAGCACAGGCATGCACGCGTTTACATATTTACGTAAATGAGGTTATACTACCACTACCCTATGCCTAGCAGCTTGCATTATTCACTTAATGGATCCCAGAGATGATTTATGTCAATGTGTCAAGAGCTACCTGTGTTGTATTTATTGTTTCCATTGTATTATATCATATGGCTGTACTCTAACTTTTAACTATGCATATATTGATGGATTTTAAATTCTTTCTGATTTATTTCCTATTACCAACAATAACACTGTAATCAACATTCTTATATGCTTACCTGGTGAATATTTCAAAGGACAGATTATTAGAAGTAGGATTTTGGAGTGTGATGGGGCAGCCATTTTAAACTTAGTGAGAAAATGAGAAATTCTGCTCCTCAAGTTTACTGTAACATTTACTAAATCCCATTATTATTACTTCCTCTTAAAGTTCTTTTTTAGAGTTTAGAAACATTTAGATTTTAGATTTTAGAAAGAGAGAGAGTGAGCAGGGGAGAGGGACAGAAAGAGAGAGAGAGAGAGAATCTTAAGCATCAGACTCAGCACAGAGTGTGATATGGGGCTTGATCCCACAGTCCTGCGATCATGACCTGAGCCAAAATCAAGAGGTGATGCTCAACTGACTGATGCATCGAGGCACCCCCCCATTTCTGTTACTTTTGGAGATGTCCTGTTTACCTGTAGTTACATAATACTATTACAAATATTTTCCTTGTCCTATCAAATTAGACAAAATTGTATGACTGCTAATATTTATTATTATTTAATACACCTGTTGATTATTTTCGTTTCTTCTATCATGAATTGTAGAATCGCCTTTTTTCTACTGTATTATTTAGGTTGAAATCTGTGACTCATAAGAGCATTTGTATGTTAGGGACATTAATTCTGGTTGCAACATTGCACATATTTGCCCAGCCTTTTTTTTTTTTAAAACACTTTGTTAATATATTTTTTGTCTGATAGAGTGTCATATTTTCATATATGGAAATCACTCACAATCAAAATCAAATTACAAATATTTGGAGCATTTATTTAATAATTGAATTTAAGATTGTCAGGCTCCTTTCAAGAATCTCTCTGATGACAATTATATAAATTTTGGTGAGCAAATGAGATTTCTATTTATATTTGCATTTTTAAATTATTTAAAAACTGTCACTCAGTCCGTTCACACATGCCATATTTTAGGCAAAATTTTAGGCATTGGCAATAGAGCCATGAACAAGTAATTTGCACTTTGCTTTTTTTTTTCCCCTCCCTCCAGCTAATATCTTCAGACTAACAGGCTAATACATATATAAAAAGGAATCTCACCATCAGAAATTAGTCATTTTTCTTATATCTCTGGTTCTTATTAGCAGCACTTCTAATCCTCTCAATTATTTAGATTGACGTTTATGGCTGCACCTTTTCTAATTTCCTTTTCCTTTCCCCTATCATTGCATAAATAATTAGTCAATTCTTGCTTGGACTGCACGTGCAAGTGGTCCCTTTTTCTTCCCTCCCCTCCATTTTTATACCCTCATAAGTCGGGCTGCCTTGACTCCCACTCACTGCTCCATTCTGAATATGCCCTGCTGTCCAATGGAAAATGTTAGACTATAGCTCTGATCATACCACAGCCCAGATCAAATCTGTCAAGTCTTTTCCCCCACTCAAACTTTCAAGAATAAAATCTAGGCCTAGGATTCAAGAGTGACACTGAAAAATACATGGCAAAATGTCATTTATCTCTGAAAAACAATTCAATCCTTATTTTAAAAAATACAAGAAGTACGTATTAAAAAGGAGCATGGATCAGCAGATGACCGACAGAAGGAGGGGTGGTAGAACAGAGGAAAGATTACTAGAATAAAAGTTTCATGAACGCAAGTTGTGTTTTTCCATCATTCCGTACCCACAGTGCCTAGAATAGTACATCGTGCACAGCATGCCCTCAGTAAATATATTTTTTTAATGAATGTCAAAGGCAGAGACACAGACAGTGATATGGATTATTTGTTTGGGGGTTGGCAACCAAGAGTATGGACTCAGGTCTTCCTGTGTGAGCAGTGGTACTATTGATCAAAACGGCTCAGGGATAAAACCTTTTATAACATTAATTGATAATAATTTTTCAATGTTTATCAAGTACTAGGCATTTCTAAATGGTATGCATTCATTATATTCCTTAATTCCCAAACAGACATATGTTATAAATGTATCATTTCTTCTCATTTTAAAGGTAAAGAAACTGAGGCTTAAAAGGACTAATTAATAGGTCAGATGCCAAAGCTGAATGTCTGATAGAACCAGAATTTGAACATAGAGAGACTTAATAGACTTTATCAGGAACTACAGGCTGCGGAGACCTAAGAATATATTTGGGCTACAAGATAAGTAGAGAAAAGTTATCATAAGAAGTACAAAACATAAATACATGAATACTATGTACTATAAGTTTCAAAAATGCCAAAGTATTAAAATTTAAAAAAAAAACACATAAATTATTGATTATTCTATGGTGAGTCCTTTTAGGTTTTTAGTGATGACACATTCTAATGCTATGAAAGTTTTTCTAGGGTAGAGAAAATTATGGAAAGTTTTATCATTTATTTTGAAAAATTAATTCTTTTTCCAAGAGAAAACTACAGAATGAGCATATGCAAGAATATACATAATAATCTTACACAAATTGCCATGCATACAATCCAATAGTATATTAAGCTTATAATTTACTTTGTCAAAACAGAGTTTCCAGGTTAATTTAATATTAGGAAATCTCTTTCCATAATTAGATCATTATGCAGAAGGAAAAAAAAAATGTATGCTCATATTTTTTGACTCTGAGCAAGCCCATGGAAAAATGGACCAATTATTTCTGGTAAAAGCTAAAAACTAGTATCATAAGGATGGGTTCTTGATATAATAACAATTATCTATCCTGAACCAATGGTTGACCTCACAGTGGAAAGCAAAAAAGCAGAGGGGTTCTTGGGGTGCCTGGGTGGCTCAGTCGGCTAAGCGTCCAACTTCGGTTCAGGTCATGATCTCATGCTACATGAGTTTAAGCCCCCCATCAGGCTCTGTGCTGACAGCTCAGAGCCTGGAGCCTGTTTCAGATTCTGTGTCTTCCTTTCTCTCTTCCCCTCCTTAGCTTGTGCTCTGTCTCTCTCACTGTCTCTCAAAAATAAAGAAATGTTAGGGGCGCCTTAGTGGCTCAGTCAGTTGAGCGTCCGACTTCAGCTCAGGTTGTGATCTCACACTCCATGAGTTCGAGCCCCGCCTTGGACTCTGTGCTGACAGCTCAGAGCCTGGAGCCGACTTCAGATTCTGTGTCTCTCCCTCTCTCCGCCCCTCCCCTGCTCATGCTCTGTCTCTCTCTGAAATAAATAAAAATACTAAAAATAAATAAATAAATGTTAAAAAATTTTAAATAAAGCAGGGGAGTTCCTATTACATTTGGACATTTCAGGATATGGCAAGAAGTGTGATTACTCCAGTATCATTCAATATTATTCCCAGTAGAGAAAAAAAAATCTATCTACATATATATATATATATATATATATATATATATATAAAGAGAAAGAGAGACTAATACAAATAGTTTTATTTTCACGTGATATATATATTGTGCTAGTGTCTGGAGTGGAGATGGCTACTTAAAGAGATGAGCCATATGCAAAACTGATTTTACATCTGGTGTTTCAATTTATTTTGAAGAAATCAGTGGTCACACAAATGGTGTCATGGAAGGATGAAAAAACTCTTTCTGGTTCAATGACAGCAGCATCTTGCTGCAGGATCGATAGAACTTTCATGAAGACCTAGAAGTCCCACCTCAAGGTGTAGGCTCAACATCCCATACTCGTGTTGGATGGAGTGCTACGGATGTATGGATGGAGTCTTTTGTGGAGATCTTCTCTAGCTTTGACCTTTTCTAATGGCCTCTGGGTAAAAGTGAGACCCAGGTTGTGACATAGCAACACAGTGAACCTATTAACCAATTGAAGTAAAGCACCTAATAGGAATTTGAAACACATTTTACCCATCCCACTTCAGACTTATACGAAACCTGTACTCCTTTCTACTTCCCTCAATGCTATAAAGGCAAAGTAGAAAATAGGAAGGAGGTACTTGGTAATCCTGGTGGCTTATTTTATTTTATTTTATTTTATGTTATTTTATTTTTATTTTATTTTATATTATTTTATTTGTTTTATTATTATTTTTTTTTGACATTCCATGGTTTTTAGGCCCTCAGATAGAGATTCAGGCATCTCTGCAAGTCTCACACTTTTCTACAACAGTATGGTATCCTAAATTTTTGAATACTTCCACTTTTCCCACTCTAGACATCAAAAATCCTAAAACAGTGAGCTTTAAGTACTCAAGTACAAACCATAGAAGTGATTCTAAAAGTAAAATATATGCCAAAGTATTATGCTAAGGAAAAAAAAATGGCAAATTTAGAACATTTTAGGCCCTTTGAGTTCAAGTTTCCAAAAAACCATACCTTGATTTTGAATGAACATTTTGTTTCTGATAGAGGCGTCTCATGAAACAGTCCTGCATTGCTGCTACCCACATCTATCTAGAAACTGAATGCTCAAATCATAACTCAATTAAGTGCACTAGAATTAAGTGTGCTAATGTAGAAAATTAAAAACAAAACGATTTCTATCGGATCATTGTCATGAAATTAGTATACAGCTAGGTATAAAAATACACAGGTAGACTTCAGGTTCTAAGACAAATTGGCTTGCAGGATAACAATTTCCTGCTGAGAGCAGTTGTGAAAGCTGGACACAATACCCTTACCCCCCCCCCCCGAGTTTTTTATTTAAGGGTACAAAGAGAGCCAGAACTTGAGCCGTCAAGCTTCCGTAAAGAAAGAATGAAAGACATTTCTATATTGGAATGAGCACGGTGTTTTATACTGCTTCAGAAGTAGCATATGGCAAGAGTTGGAGAGCCCACGCAACAAGCCACATCTAGGAGACTAAAGATATTAGAAGGGCTTTTGGCAGCTTCAATGGTGGCAGGGAGAGGAAAATTGGAGGTCACAGCCAGCCAGGAAAGAAAGCTCCTGGAATAAATCCGAGGAGTAAGGAGGGATAAGAAAAAACTGAGCCCATATAAAGACTGGTAAGTTAGTTTATTATTAATTCAAGGCCTAATTAGAATAATATGAAGTACCTCTATTCAAACTACCTGCCAGAAGCTAAGGAGGTTTTGGAACCCCTACACTTTTTTGGTCTAAATGTCCAGCATTTACTATACAAGCAAACAAATGAAACAGCGACATCAATAACAGAAACCTCCCCAGCCAAAAAAAAAATAAAAACCAAAAAACAAAAACAAATGAACAAAACAGAACAAAACCGACAATAGAAATAAATTCACAGGTGATCTAGATATTGGAATTATCATGCAAAACTTTACAATAGCCATAATTAACAAGATACGATAACAGATAGAGTGATTGACATTTTAATTTTTATTTGTATTTAAATGTTTATTCATTAATTTTGAGAGAGAGAGAGAGAGAGAGAGAAAGAGAGAGTATGTGCAGGAGGGGCAGAGAGAGTCAGAGAGAATCCCAAACAGTTTCCGTGCTGTTAGTGCAGAGCCCAACATAGGGCTCGATCCCAATAACCTTGAGATCATGACCAGAGCAGAAATCGAGAGTCTGAAGCTTAACTGACGGAGCCACCCAGGCGCCCCGGGGTGGTTAACATTTAAAACAGGGAGTTGCAATCTATACAAAGGGAACAGACACAAATCCTGGGAACTAATGAGTCAGACTTTGGATTAGGACTACACTAGATGGGTGTAAGGGCAGATTGGACACTAGGGAGTAAAGGATTGTAAATAAAATGGATTTGCGGGAAAATAATCCAGACCAAAGTAAGAGAAGAATAGAAAATATATATGGAAGAGGCCTTGGGAAAAAAACAAAACAAAACAAAACATGTAATCGTTTTCCCAAAAGAGAGTGGAGAGAAAGAGAGATTAAGGCACAAACAATATTTGAAGTGATAATGGCCAAGTATTTTCAAAAGTTGAGGAAAGATATCAACAAGAGGTACCACACCAAACAGGATAAACACAGAATGAATAAATAAATAGGCACAATGTAAGAGAGTGGAAGAAAGCCAATGAGAAAGTGAAAATCATAAAAGCACCCACAGGAGAAAACCCCGCATCTTTTATTTTTTATCTATTTAAAAAAAATTTTTACATGTTTATTTATTTTTGAGAAAGAGAGAGAGAGAGAGGGAGCACAAGCAGGGGGAGGGGCAGGGAGAGAAGGAGACACAGAATCTGAAGCAGGCTCCAAGCTCTGAGCTATCAGCACAGAGACCAACACGGGGCTCAAACTCACAAACTGTGAGATCATGACTTGAGCTGAAGTCAGACCCTTAACTGACTGAGCCTTCCAGGTGCCCCCAAACCCCACATGTTTTAAAAAGCAGCAATGAAATGACAACTAACTTCTCAGAAAAAAATTGAACCTTGAAGATGATGGGATGGCATTTAAAATACGTAGTTTTTCCACCTTCTGAAAGTTTTCTTAAAGATAGTCCCCCAAAAGTTAGTTAGATAATGATTAGATAATGATTATACGTAGAGAAGAGTGCCTTGCATTGATAGAATTCATCAGACCAATCCTTCAAAGTTAATACATTTTTGAGAAAAAAGCCACAGAGCAGACAATGCCAAATTTAGGCAGTGACTAGGAGGGAGAGAAAAGTCTGAAGCTGAAGACTGGATCCAGAGAAAACATTTGATGTGTAACAATCCCCAGCAGAATGAACACGTTAACCTACCTTTTAAAGATGCAGCATGTACACTCTCTGTCAGTTTACATATCCATTTCCTTGATCTTAGCCCTTGTTATTTATAACCAAAAGGTCTTAGTTTTTTTTTCCCTCAGTCTAAACAATGAGTCTTAACTGTTTTTTTTTTTTTTTTACTGCATACTTGTTTTCTCACATATACTTTGCATAATGTTAACTTCCTGTTTTTTTTTAACTTCCTGTTTGTTTGTTTGTTAATGGCAGTAACCCTATGGGACTGAGGCTCCATGCCTCTGTCTTGCTTCCAACTATGTCTGTGCTCCTTATGAGCTGCAGTTCTCAGCAGATCAATAAACTCTGTGACATGTGGTGAGCAGAAGGCACTTTAAGCCCCTTTTAGCTGAAGGAGACTCCTGGGTGTTCAATTCTGAACCAAAAATAGATCCCCCCACTTCTCTTGCTGGCTGCTTCCTGGGGAGAACATCAAATACTGCCCCAGCAGCGATACTAAAGATCAGCATCATCCAACAGCTAGACGCTTTATACCAGCCTTCACGAGTGAGAAAGGTGTAGTAAAGAAAGGAAGACAAGAAAAGGAGAGGGGTCACAATAAAAAGTGAAGAGAAGGTGATGGGAATCCTAGTTTATGGAGGCCAATCCATTGCGAATTTTATTGACCAACTATTGTGCACAAGGTACTGTTCTAATAGTCACAAGAAGTCTGCAAAGAAGGTATTTACATTTAATTCCTGGTCTATCCAATGAGCACATAGATTTGTTGGAGTCTGCGTACAAAATTACTTGAACTTAAAACATTTTGCTCTAATACCAAAATGACTATAACATAGAGTTGCTATTGTTTTTTTTTTTTTCTTTCTTTCTCTCCAGTTTACCAAATCTGTGTCTGGATCTTACTTCTAATAGGAACATATATATCATCAAAACACTTAGAGACTCTGTCTCTTAAATAAATTATTAAAAGAAAAATTTTACTATTATTTAACAGCACATTCGCCTTCACAAAGGTAAATGTGGTCTGTTGTTGAATGAATGGTAGATGTTTATCTTTAGTTTTATTTAAGTCATCCATGATCACAGCATGGGTAGGTCATGGTTTTCATTCTCTCCTCCTAAGTCCAGAAAAATTTCTTTTCAAGACAGCTCTATGTATCAAAGCTGGACTATTATGATTGTGTTTGTCCCACTAGCCATGTGTCCCACTACATTTTGTATAGACTGTCCACACCCCCTGTTGTTTTGAGCCTGTACACACGTTTCTCAACCCAGCACTTAAAATGTGCTCACATAACTGAACACAGGGCTCCGTGGGGGTAAATGCTGTCCCTTTAAGACCAGCATATTGTCTGGTACATGGAAAGCACCAGAAAATAGCACTGTTACTTTTATTAGGCTTTCTTTACTTACTGATCCCCACATACTTCAAGTTTGAAGGGCTGGCCAAAATCCCGGCCAAGTTTAATTTGATTCTTTTTAAACGAGAAATGAAGATGAATTTTATGACACAGGAGACTTCAGCTGGAGGTTAGGTACATCTCTATTGCCCTTTGTCCTTTACCAAATGATATTAATCAACAATCGGGTAATACTTACACTAAATCCAGCCCTCCACTGACATGCGTTAGCCCTTTGCTTTGTGAGAGTTTTTGTTTTGTTTCCCCAAAGTCTGAGCAGTCCTTCACTCATGGTTTGGGAGAAAAACAAAGACGAAAGGTTTTCTTTCTTACTATAGATGATATTTCAAAGGGAAGACCTATTTTGTAAGCTATCTCATAACTACATTAGGCCATTTGAGGTTAGTTGACAGGATAGGTTCCTGTCCATTCTTGTAGCTGCCGTAACAGTGAGCAGATAACACATCGAAGCAAGTTTTTGTTCATTTATTTTTTTCCTTCCTTCCTTCCTTCCTTCTTTACTCCCTCCCTCCCTCCTTCAGTCCCTCTCTTCTTTCTTTCTTTCTTTCTTTCTTTCTTTCTTTCTTTCTTTCTTCTTTCCACAGGAGCTCTGCAAGTGTTGTTTTGTGTAGTGCAGCATATGAGAAATTCACATTCCAAAGAAGCGAAAAGATACATCTTAGTACAACTTTCTTAACAGACATTGTTTGCCTTTTGCATCTTTTATTTATTTGTTTGTTTATTTATTTATTTTTGAGTAAAGAAAGTCTCATTAATTATAGAGTGGGTATCAGGAGACCTGTACAGGGAAAAATTACCGAGGGTCTTCTAGAACAGTCCATCAGTTAATTGACTTTGAACTTATTGAATTTGTCTTCATTACTGCAGATAAAATGGCGAACAGAACAGTTGTCACTGCCAACATGGAATTTGTAGTTCAGTGGAGAGACGGCTGAAAATTAACGTGTTTGTTTTACAGATAACTGCAAAGGCACCATGCACTGATAGAGACTATTAGCAGCTTTTGTCTGGGGTGCTAGGGAAATATGGATACGAAGGTACTTTTATGAAAGTTCACGCATGATTCAGAACCTCATCTAGATTCTCACTCCCCGATGCACTACCATCCATCCTTCACAACACAGCTCATGTGAAGTCTTGTCGGCATAACCACGGCCATACCCTCTACAGTATGCTGCTTACCGTGTATGCTCATTATGAGGATTTACCACATTGAGCTGTCATGAGATATCCTTCTTCCATGTAAATTTATACTAGATTGTGAGCTCCCTGAGGGCGGGCGCGTGCCTGTGATGCCCAGCACAGAGCCAGCCACGGAAAACACCCTCCAGACATAATCACTGAATTGAATGGTAATACGGTCATATGTGTCCAGAACGGGGAGTATGACTTGTTGGCTTCCTGTGTCGTTTTGTTTTGTTTTTTCAAACTTCAAGGCTGTTGTATATCAATATGTGCACAGAAACCATATTTGGTGAGTGTCCAAGGACAGATCAAGGTGTTCGCTGGAAGCCGAGAGGAAATATTAAACATTAGGAGGTGTGTTCCCCTAACAGAAGTACAAATAAGTTGTTTGGATGGGAAACACTTTTATACAGAATATTCTCATGTGCTTGTTTTCATTAGCAGGGGTCTCAGGTGTTTTCTTCCAACTCATCATTTTTTTCTCTTGACTGTCTTTTCCCTGTGCTGTTGAAATATTAGCCAGCTCTTCTGATGGGCATCGGCGTTACCAGCTTTATCAAGCATGACATCTCCTCCTAGTTTCTAATATCCCTCACAGATGGTGTTTCTCAACATGAACTACTTTGTCAAACATGACATTTACTTACAAGGTTTCTGAGGGGTGGATTAGAGACTTCCTCATAATTTTTACTGGTACAGGTCTTTTTTTTTTTTTTTTCATAATTCCCATTGATAATTTATTAGTCATGCTACCTTGCTTCTTTGGAAGTCCACAGTGAAGAAGTTTAAAATTTATGCTTCGTAGATTAGCTTAAATAAACCATTTCTGCTTTGATTCCATTTTCATTACCATCTAGAAAAAAATCTTTCTGACAGTTCCTAAAACTCAAGCAAAAGAACCAATTTTTTCTCAGCAGGCTTGTGTGTGTGCGTGTGTGTGTATACACACGCATATGCTTGCCTACATGTCTAATCGTATACTTGAAACATTTTGCTGTCATGTGTGATTGGTATTTTGAGCACGGAAGTGTGTGGTTATGGGAACTAAAAATCAGAAAAACGTAGGGGCGCCTGGGTGGCTCAGTTGTTGGCTTAAGTTGGTTAAGTGACTTTGGCCCAGGTCACGAGTTCAAGCCCCGCATCGGGCTCTGTGCTGACAGCTTGGAGCCTGGAGCCGGCTTCGGATTCTGTGTCTCCATCTCTCTCTGCCCCTCCCCCACTTGTGCTCAGTCTCTCTATCAAAAATAAATAAAATGTAAAATAATTTTTTTTAAAGAAGAATATAGAACACAAAAAGCTGTGTATGTGCTTATGTGTGTGTGCATTTGCCTTAACAAAATTGAGAAAAATAGAAAAAAAAATTAAAGAACATTTTGTCTGCATTTTGTTAACTATAAAGTTATTTGGAAATATCCACTTAAAAGATTAATTTTTAAACAGATGTTTAGTGTCATGTGGAGAGAGCTTCTGGCAATGTTAAAGATTTTTCAGTTGCACTCTGTGGGGGTAGCACTAATCCCCAAATCCTTTCTTTTCTGCACTAAGTCCTGACACGAGTACCATATGGGAGAGGCCCTTCTCGGTTCTGGTTTTAGTTTTGTCTATTTTCTTTTCATTTCTCACTGGGAAGCAATAGATCCTGGCCCATGGCCTGTTTGTTGCTTCTCTTCACAGCCCTGGCCCTATAAACTTCCTCTCATTGTCCCCTGAAAGAACACTAAACACTGCCTTCTTTCTACACCTTTCCAGAGTCACTGAGAAGTGGACTGCGCCATTGTTCTTGAGGCATTAAGACTCCATTGGGTCACACATGGCTAAATTAGCATTTAGGAAATATTATTTGGGGACAAAAAGTAATTGTAAGGATAGAAAAGAGATCAAAGGCTTCCTGGACAACCAATGATCCTTCACACGTTGGATGATAAGATTCAATATATACTTTGCCTTTGCAAATCTACAGAGAAAAAGAAAATGTGCTTAGAAAAATAGGATGTGGGATATGGAGAGTTCAAAATATTATTAAAGAAACTCATAACACATCTGAAACCCAAAGTTCACTAGCCCTTACAAAAACCAGAGCTCATTTGTTCACAAAAAGAAAAGTATGAAAAATAAATTGCAAGTATATTAATAATTTAAACTCAGCCACACCAAGAGAAAATGTAATGGCAATTTTAGAAATTAAAGTAGTCACTTAATTGCAGTTTTAAAGACTAACACCAACTATAGTGTAAGAAGTTAGACATTAACTAGAAATCATTACAAATTAGTTTTACATGAATAGTTAGGACCAATTTCAGGGCTGGATGTGAACTGTTTTAATCATTGGAATTTACTATTTTTTCCTCGTGTCCTTAATTTTCATCTTGACTCTTCTCAGGATTAAAAATCTAGAGTGTGTTTCTCCAAAAGTATCTGAAAGATTATTCCTTTCCCTTTTTCTGGTTCTTGTGTATTTGTTCTGGTAGCATGCTGAGGTAGAAATCACTTTGCATTTCAAGTAAAGTTTAATTGTCTGAACTCCATAGTGTTGTCAGAGACAGAACAGAAAATCGCTTCTTTCCTTGGGCCCCAGTGTCATTTTTTTTTTCCCAGTGACGGCAAAGAGATGAGAAAATCACATCCATTGAAGGGTCTTTGTCTCAGTCACCGTTCATGAGAATCATCATACACTCCTTGGTTCTCTTTTGTCATCCATAATCAGTGAACTTTACTTCTTCCAGGAAATAAAATGAAGGAAAGGTAGTTAGTGCTTGACTGAATAAATCAGCATTTCTTTAGTCTGGAAGTACTTTTTATTTCTCTCTATATATGTATATGTTATATATTTATGTATAATATATTTATATATATGTTTATATATTATATATTTATATATATATTTTAATGTTTATTTATTTTAAAGGAGAGAGAGACAGAGCATGAATAGGGGAGGGGCAGAGAGAGGGAGACACAGAATCTGAAGCAGGCTTCAGGCTCTGAGCTGTCAGCACAGAGCCAGACATGGGGCTTCAACTCATGACCTTAAGATGCTCTACCAATGAAGCTAGCCAGGTGCCCTGTCCCAATATTTTTTATATTCATTTTTTTTTGTTTGAATGATGATTGATAGTATGTTTATTTAATAGGCTTCTTACCCAGCATGGAACCCAATGCAGGGCTCGAAACCATGACCCTGAGATCAAGACCTGAAGTGAGATCAGGAGTCAGATGCTCAACTGATTGAACCACCCAGGTGCCCCAATAGTATCTTATTTTAAATAACATTTTTTTTACTTGTGAAATATTCTGTTAACTTTAAATTTTCCCCGAATATAGCCTCTTGTATATAACAACCAAAACTACACACTTTCATAAAATAAACCTTCTTATGCATTCATTATGATTATGCATTCAAAAATTAAAGACAAAATTTCTAAGAGTTCTTTATTATTGTATAATAAATAAATTTGGGGTTATTAGCTTGACTTCGAATGCTAAGACTGGGCCCCAGCTTACAGTTTTGGTCTTGTTTCCAAATAGTCTTTCTTGACAATATATTTCCCAAAATAGGTTAATACATGTCCTAGCTACAAAATAACATTTGAGGTTACACAGGCACCTAAAGGTGATCTATATAGAGGAAACAAACAGAAAGAGTGAACCTTGTCTCCTAAGGGAAAGTCCAATATCTAAAGACCAAATCCTCAGGAAAAACAAAATCCTATATATGTTGTACAGAGTTGAAGGAAAATGTAACCAGAGATGGATATTAGAAATTTAGCTTCTCAATTCTTGTTATCATGGGATGCAAGAACAATATTTGAGTTTAGTCGTATCCATAGGAAGCTGTAAGCCAAGATGAGATCAGTTCAAATCCTAGAAGTTTGGGAGCTGAGAGGCAACTGCCTTACAGTCAGACATGCCACTCTTGTATCACTCAGTTTATAGTATGTAGTGCTTACTAAATACAGATTAAATGAATAAATGAATAATTTAATATATCATGATGTGCATATTCTTGTCAATTGCCTAGATATCAGATTGTATCTTTCATGGTAATCCAAGATATCCAGAAGCTACAAATGGAGACTATGTATTTGGGACAAGGTGGGTCTGGTGGCGGTCTGGTACCTCTGGGCAGGAGAGTCAAGGATTGCTACTGCCTAAGGCAGTGCCCGAATTTTAATGGAATCTAAAGGTAAATATAAGTCCCCAGAAAGGGGAGGGGTTACCAATAACATGTAAATGTCACAAAGGAGCTTAAGAAGCAGTTTTTGATCATTCAGAGAAACTACGAAAACAAGATGATTCAATAAGTCAGAAATCACAGCCTTGTTATTACATCTTTCAAGACTATTTTCCTTCCCTGCTCAGATGTTGGCCTCCACAAGTGCATTTTTTTCTCATGACTGAAATACTGTTGAGACAATAGCCAAATTGTGGAAAAAGTCTGAATGTCCATCAACTGATGAATGTATAAAGAAATTGTGGTTTATATACACGATGGAATACTATGTGGCAATGAGAAAGGATGAAATATGGCCCTTTGTAGCAACGTGGATGGAACTGGAGAGTGTGATTCTAAGTGAAATAAGCCATACAGAGAAAGACAGATACCATATGGTTTCACTCTTATGTGGATCCTGAGAAACTTAACAGAAACTCATGGGGGAGGGGAAGGGAAAAAAAAAAAAGTGGTTAGATTGGAAGAGAGCCAAAGCATAAGAGACTCTTAAAAACTGAGAACAAACTGAGGGTTGATGGGGGGATGGGAGGGAGGAGAGAGTAGGTGATGGGCATTGAAGAGGGCATCTTTTGGGATGAGCACTGGGTGTTGTATGGAAACTAATTTGACAATAAATTTCATATGATAAAAAAATAAATAAAATTGAAAAAAAGAAAAAGAAATACTGTTGAGCAAATCACTACCCAAGGGGATGCCCTGCAGAAAGGGTGCACACACAAATTATTTTGGTTGGAAAAGCAACATATCTACCATTACAAATAGATTACATTTAGTGTATTAGGAGCATTCACCTGGCTCTACTAACACAAGATTTTTTTCCGTATTTACTTCTGGATCTGCAAGTTTCATTTATTTTTTTTTTTTTCAACGTTTATTTATTTTTGGGACAGAGAGAGACAGAGCATGAACGGGGGAGGGGCAGAGAGAGAGGGAGACACAGAATCGGAAACAGGATCCAGGCTCTGAGCCATCAGCCCAGAGCCCGACGTGGGGCTCGAACTCACGGACCGTGAGATCGTGACCTGGCTGAAGTCGGACGCTTAACTGACTACGCCACCCAGGCGCCCCTCTGCAAGTTTCATTTAAAAACACAGTAGTGGAGCGTCTGGGTGGTTAAGTCCATTGAGCATCTTGGTCTTGATTTCAGCTCAGGTTCATCCCACAGTCATGGGATCCAGCCCCATGTCAGGCTCTGTGCAAAGCGTGGAGCCTGCATACGATTTTCTGCCTCTCTCTCTCTCTCTTCCTCTGCCCCTCTCCCCAGCTTATGCATGATCTCTCTTGTCTAAAGCAAATAAATACATGAATTAGTTAAAAACAAAAACAAAAACAAAAAACAAAAAACACAGGGGCCATCATGGCAAGTTACAGGGTCCTGTGATTTCCTTCCCACAGCCTCCGTGCCAACATTTTCCCAGGGCCTACCTCCATCTAACCACTCATACTCCAGGATAAATACCTCTATTTTCCACCATCTCTTCCTTGTTTCATACAATATTAAAGACAATGACTGTTCCTTAAGTCAAATTTGAAGAAGCTTCTTTCAAGGTGAGTAATGAGCACTGAGAAGAAAGCAAATCTTTGGGACACCTCACCTCAGGAGCATTGGAAAGGAAAAATATAGCCATTTCAGGAAGAAATATTGGATGGGGCTCAGGGCCACAGCTGCAGCAATGCACAATTGGCCAATTTAATTTTCTGTGTGTGTAGGGCCCTGTTCACAAAGTGACCTGAGAGGCCTGGATTAAAAATAAAAGAGACATTAATTTTCTGTTATAATTGTCTCGGTTTGCATTTCATGGTTTGTTTTACTAAAGGTAGTTTCTTGAATTGTTCCCTTCTAAGGAGCTTGGTGCATTTTAATGCTGGGCCGAGACACATCCCCACTGCCTTTAGATGTTTTTAATCTCATCAGAGATAGGGATCAGATAATTGTGGAGCCAAAGGGAAGAGCCAGGTTAATTCAGAGCCCTGGAAAAATCTGACTGTCAAAGCTAAAACCATCTGGGGTAAGGTCCTGCTGTTGCAGACAGTTGTCAATCACTGAATGCATCAGGCTGAGCCTTAAGCAGATCTACTTGCTGAATTTTGTAACTGGGGGAAATTGCTACTGAGTATGTGTTCGGGTCAGAGAAGGTTTCCGTAGATTTAGGCGGGGGCGTACGAGAGCGCATTTTGGCTGCATTAGTAATGAGCTGTTTAGAAAGATTACTAGCACTAATGTCATTTTACTTTTGTGTCCTTTATAGTGTTTTCCTCCTGAACCATGGGTGGAGCCCGATGAATCCTTTGCTTACTGCATTCCAATTATAACCAATGCTGCAAGATTCAAATGAAAGACAGGGTGGGGAGGGGATCGAGAGAGAGGGTTTATTGCTTGCTGGTGGCTGTGGAACCCACAACAATGAAAGGATACCATCACACGTGAATGGCCAGGGCCACGGATGGTACAGCTCCGTAAAAACATGTCGTGATTCAGTATAGCATGATTTGGAAATCTGCTAAGTCAGTACAATCCCCATCAAAATCCTGCCAAGAGTTTTTGTAGCTATTAACAATGTGAGTTTCAAATTTGTGTGGGAAGGGGAAAATTATATGAAAAAATAGCAAAGTTGGAAGATTCACACTACCTCATTTTAAGTCTTGTTATAAAACTGTATTGATCAAGATGGTATGGAATTGGTCAAAGAATGGACACAAAAATCAAAGAAGAATAATGGAGAGTCCAGAAATAGGTCCACATTAATATAGTCTGCTTATTTTTGATGAAGATATAAAACAATTCCATGAAAAAAAAAAAACCAACAACAAACAACTAGAGTCTTTTCAACAAATGGTGCTGGAAAAATTAGACATCTATTTGGAAAAAAAAAGGACATCAGCCTATTCCTCACATTTTGTATAAAATTAACTCAAAATGGATCATACACATCCAAATAAACTATAAAGCAATGAAACTCTTAGAAAAAAAAGGGATAAAATGCCCGTGACTCGGCTTAGGCAAAAAGTTCTTCTACATAACCCCAAAGCATGATCCATAACTCTTTTTTAAAAATAACAAATTAGGGGCACCTGGGTGGCTCAGTCGGTTAAGCGTCCAACTTTAGCTCAGGTCATGATCTCGCGGTTTGTGAGTTCGAGTCCCGCGCTGGGCTCTGTGCTGACAGCTCGCAGCCTGGAGCCTGCTTCGGATTCTATGTCTCCCTCTCTCTCTCTCTGCTCCTCCCCTGCTCATGCTCTGTCTCTCTCTGTCTCTCAATAATAAATAAATATAAAAAAAATTAAAAATAACAAATTAGACTTTTGCAAATTTTTGAATCTTTTGCTGTGCAAACAACTGTGTCCAGAGACTAAAAAGACAAAACTACAGAGTGGGGGAAAATATTTGAAAATCCTAACTGGCAGAAGACCTGTATGCAGACTATGCAGGAAACTTAAAAACAAACAAACAAACAAACAAACAATCAAAAAAACCCCAACAACTCAACCACGAAAACAAATCCAATTAGAAAATGGGTAAAAAAAAATACTTTGATACTTTACCAAAAAAAAAAGATACATGTGTGGCAAGTGAGCACATGAAAAGATGCTCAACATTATTAATCAAATGGGAATTAAAACTGCAGTAAGGTTGCACTGGACACCTTCTAGAATGGTTAAAATCACATACACACACACACACACACACACACACACACACGTAGATCTGACATTCCACAGGACGGATGAGCATACAGAACACCCGGAAGGCTCATACATTGCAAAACGGGAAACATACATTAACCACATGACCCAGCAGCCACCTTCTAAGTATCTAAGATCAATGAAAACTTATGCTCGTACAACATTTATATGACACTCTGAAAAAGACAAAATTAGAGGAACAGAGAACAGGTGACTGGCTGCCAGGATGTGGGGCTGGAGAGGATCTGACCACAGGGGCTGCATGAGGACATCATTTGGGGTGAGGAACTCTTCTGTATCACGTTTGTGGCGGTGGATACAGGACTCCATACATTCATCAAAACCCATAGAGCTGTCTACCGTGAAGAGTGAATTTTAACTCACGCAAATTAAAAAGAATGAAACAAGTATGAAACATACAAGGGGTTGATTTGGCAAATGATAATGTCTATTTTAGTTTGGTTTAACTATGCCTATAATTATGATGTCTGGATCCAATGATAGTCCTGCAGACACAAATGTTATTAAGGGTTTATAGGGCCCGTGGAATTGATGGGAGCAAAGGAGAGGGTGAGCAAATATTGATATGTATTTAGCCCTAGTATGACCAGGGCTCATTCCTATGCTCTTAACAGGTATGATTTATCTTCATATTGGGAAATATTACTATCATTTGATGGAAAATGAAATTGAGGCTTGTTCCGAGGGGAATAAAAACCACTTTTCTGAATACACTGCTTCTACGTACAGAATACGTAACATGAATCCAGGGAGTCATGAAAAATTCAGGGGGCATGAAAATTAAGAAAGACCTAAGAAGGCATTAAACAAAATTTTGCATAAAGTTTAACAACTTCTGTTGATTTCCGACGATAATGCTAAACCGTGTTGGGGACGTGGTGGAAAAACTTTGGCTACTTGGTCATGCAAAGACATGGAATTATGGCAAAACAGCCACACACAAGGAGCATTTTACTTTCTCAAGGGAAAGCATGTCTTGGTGATACGCCACAAGGCTGTGCTGATCTATCATCTCAAACACAACTCTAGTGAAGGCATACCGTGCTTGTCTATCACAGTTGTCTGCAATACAGAGGCAGATACATGCTTTATATGTTAGATGAATATGTGTATATATATGAATATATTATATTTCAAAATATCATGCCAGGCAAAAAATATGGGGACAAATAAACCCTTGATATTCAGCAGGAATCAACAAAAAGAAGTGCACTTTAGTTAAGAAAAAAATCATTGTAAATATAGCGCATGGCTAACATTTTGTGAGAATGAGGCAAATGCATAACTATGTTTTTCTGGGTGCTTATCTCTACCGGTTAAACTTAACGAAATTTAAAAGAAAACACACAGATGATGATAAATATTGATTTCATAGCAAGTCCCGGGAATACAAATCTTAGTATTTTGTTGGTCACATTGTAATATTACACCGGCTGTGAATATATGCTTCATCTCAGGCTGTCTTAAGCGAGGTGTGGAATAAAATTGACATCCGTGGAGACGTTGGGTCAGTTCTCTGCTCTGATCTGTTTTTGAAGCTGGCTTTTGATTTTACCGTGTGTGCGTGTGTTCACTGTGTGTGTGCACTCGCATATCAGCAGCTGTTGAGGTCTCCTGGGCAAAGAGCAAATAAGGGTAGCAGCCAGGTAGTGAACCTCAGTTTTCTTATCTGTTTAATTAAATAATTAATTTTATTATTTACTCCGGGGGGCACCATGTCTTCCTGACACTGTTCCCGGGGCGAGAGTTACAACAGTGAATTTCCAACAGCAGCCAGAAATGAAGATAAGATCTGCTGTTTTTCACTACTGTCAGGATTCAAGACACCTGCTTATGATATGTGTTCGGCCATTGCCAAGTGCGATGGGTCCTGGCAGAGTGACCAAGTTAGGAGAAGTGTACATTTGATATCCCGATGGCTTTAGGAAACCTCTTGCAAAGGTGTTGATTTGCCGAGGCAGAATTAAACAATTTGCCTGGTCCAGGCTGTTACTTCAAAAATCACTTGGGGCATTTTTAGTGAAAACCCCATTAAAATGTCTCCTTCTGATCACTGATTCATTCTAACTGAGCTGCATGCCTGGAAAATTTGATGTTTTGAAACTGTTTGAAACTCACAGGGGGAAAAAAAAACCAGCATAGAGAAAGAAGAACCTGTTGGAATTCTCAGGCCTCTGTAGAAGGTTGTATTGTACGGCATGGGAAGCACCAGAGCAGGGAACCCCCTGGAAAGCTGACAACCTGAGCAGTGGAGAGCAGAGGCAAACTTGGCCAGCACAGAAGCCTTGCGGGGGTAATGAGAATCTCTTCTGCCTTACTCAGAGGTCATAAATGTAAGGGCCCCGATGGGCCATGCTCAAACACTGGCTGGGACAGAGTAGCTTAACAAAGGTAAAAAAAAAAAAAGGATGACTTTAGTCCCTCTGGAAGGAATAAGAAGGCCTTATATTAATTACCTCCAATTACAAAGGGAGAGAAAGAAGCACCTTTTAAGGAAGACAAGGCAAACTGAAATTCTATTTGTGTGACTTTCGCACATGGAGAGTCATTACTTTCACCAATGTAATGGCCCTATTGCTTCTAGGCCTTGTCAGGTTGCCTCTGGGCTGGTCTGCCAGCTGGGGGCCCACCAAGGGCCGTTTCTGGATGTTTGACTCTCATTCAGGTTTAGTTTCGATGTGTCTGGGAATATGTTAGTATGTGTACCCTGGAGTTCTAAAAATTGCTAGAATTCTAGCTGAAGTACAATAAGAACGAGGGGATTGAGACAGATATTCTATAATAAATAATTGCCTCACTGCTGCTCGTTTGGCACCTAGGCACTGTTTTTACAAATGTAGGCGCATCGCTTAAGCATACGGGACGTGCCTGGCAGCCTCTGGGTCGCCATGCCTGGCTCTGAATGTTTAGACATGCTTTGCCATGCATCAGTGATTTACTGAGAATCTACCATTTGGCAAGCGCTGCAAAATCTTACATGTTGAGATGATGCCACGGCTTCCTTCAAACTGTTGACTCATCAATGGAAGACAGAGAGGAATCCAATGTATGATTGTAAATTGCAAATTTTATGGTCAGTTTTACCTCAAACTGAGTCCTTGTGGTGGAGAGTCATTGGAAGGCCTTCTCAGAGATTGCGTTCAGAACTGCACCTCCAAGAACAGGTGTATCTTACCCAGGCGAACGTGGATGGAGGTGAGGGGGGATAGGGAAATAGATGAGGGAAGCACGATGAGGACTGCTGATGATTCGGAGGACGGCACCTCAAAGATTTGGGAAGTAGGGCTGCAGTCAGGCAGCCGCAAAAAGGACACTGTAGGAATCACAGAATGGGGGGTTTTGCTGAGGAGCTTTATCCTGAAGGCAAAACAGATTCCAGTGAACCACAGTGTTCCCTGTTCTTTAGAGTGAGGTTGTGTCAAGATAATTTAGGGATTTTGGAGAGTCCTCTAGTCCAGAGATGTGTGCTCAACAACCGAGAACACTCAGCAGGATGTTTGTTGGTCGAGAGGGACAAAGAGGTGACTTCTGGCATCAGGAGGGGTACGACAGCCCCTTAAGAACCCGTGTTTGGGGACTATGCAAAACGATGCACCCTGGACTGACTATGGAAAAGTGGTCTTCCCTTAATTTGCCCTTTGAAAAAATTTCATTTTTTTTCATCCTTAAAGTTATTTATTTTGAGAGAGAGAGAGAGAGAGAGAGAGAGAGAGAGAGAGAGAGAGAGAATGTGAGCAGGTCAGGGGCAGAGAGAGAGAGAGAGGGAGAGAGAGAGTCCCAAGCAGGCTTCGTGCTGATAGTGAGGAGCCTGATTTGGGGCTCAAGTCCACAAACCATGAGATCACGACCTGAGCCAAAACCAAGAGTTGGACGTTCACCGACTGAGCCACCCAGGCGCCCCTTAATTGTCACTTTTACACCAGCCTTCAAGAGCTGAATATGTTAAATATTAGGATGCTCTTTGGAATTGGTCATAAAGAAAACGTAGGATAATTATGACATAAGTGATGGAATCACACCAATTCTTGTGATACTAATAATTCTGTAGAGTAGATTTAACTCTTAAATCAGAAGCCTTGCGATCATGGAGCAAGTAATCCTGGTGGCGAATGTTTCCTGTATGGGCCTCATCAGGATCTCATCAGGCCGGTGGGGAAGGCTCTGGGATGTGGGCTTGAAGGAGGGGAAAACAATTCTCTGTAAGCTTTTTTGGAATGATTTTTATTTTTGTAACTAAAAGTCGACAGTCCCCGAAATCCTCAAAGCCATGACAGGAGAGTTATGAGGCTGGTGGACCATGTCCGTCCCTTTTGTGGGCACAAATCATCATCCTGCTTGCCTGTGGCTCTCCTTGTCCATAACTGCCTGCCCCATAACGTTTCCCCTCTGGAGGTCTATTGTGCACTCTCTACTGGGCGTTCATGGGGGAGGTCATGGCCCATTGTACTTGAACCCATTCTGTGGGATTTCTCCAGCACACCAGGTGTTGTGCCCTGATTTGGTTGGATGGTCACAACAGAGGTGGCTTCAGTGCCTGCAAAGCAAAAGACCTGCATTTGGAAGCTTCGTTAGCCTCAGGTTCACCTCCTCCCTTCCTCCCAAAGGCTTTTGTGGTTTTGAGTGACTCCCATACTTTAGTTTTTCTTCATAAGAAAATGAAGGCTTTCATCACTCAAATTTTGATCTAAGATGTTGCATGTCCTCCAACCATAATGGCCTCCTCTGACTGGAAAGAAAGGGAACAGTGGCAATGTGGGCGACGTACTTCATCTGGAATCTCCTAAACCTTGCTTCCACAGGAGGTCTAGAATAGATGCAATCAGCCATGTGCTGATTCATGACTCCGATCACCGAGTGAACCATGCCTTGTGTCAGTGCTGTAATTTGCGCTTCTAGCAGAAGAGACCTGAGCTCAAATCTAATTTGAAATTTTGTTTTGTTGCCATCCTCCAGGTATCTGCCCTCTTCTTTTCTGGAAGCAGCCTGTTTCTGAGCAAAGCAGATCTCCTGATACAGGATGTGATAAGCTCTAAAGGGACTCTTTGCTCTCTCGCGGACCCTACTGGAATTTCTGCAGTAGAAAGCTTAATATTAATCACTTTATGCATTTAAAAAAGGAAATTTCTCACCATTACTAAATAAAAAGTAAGCAGTATAATGAGACATGGGTGAAGGATATTTTTCCCAATATATATAAGGAAAACATAGCAATTAAATAAATCATATCCATTCATGTAAAACTCTAAATCATTTCACAAACACTGAGCTCAAACAGAGATAGTAGTATTTATTTCTATTTTTTAATATTTTATTTATTTACTTTGAGACAGAGAGAACGTGTGCAAGTGGGGAAGGGGCAGGAGAGAGCAGAAGAGCGAGAGGATCCCAAGCAGGCTTAGTGCTGTCAGGGCAGAGCCCAATGCAGGGTTTGGTCCCACAAACAGCGAGATCATGTCCTGAGCTGAAATCAAGAGTTGGACACTTAACCGACTGAGCCACCTGGGTGCCCCTGGAGCTAGTAATATTTAATCCCAGACAGGGGTCAGGGGTACAACAACAAATAGATACAATTTCTGTTGTCAAGGAATTCAGAATATAATAAGGAGTAGAGACACATAGATAACCATTTTACCTTGGTGCCAGCAATTCTGTGATGAAGATAAGCCTAGAGTATCTTATAGGCACAACAGGAGAGTGTTCAACCCTACAAGCTTGTGTCAGAGGTGAACTTGCTAGGGTAGATGACGTCAGATCCAAGGGTTCAGCAAGGGGTTTGCAGGGGGCAATGGCTAGATGATAAAGGCAGGGCTCCTAAGAAAGACATTATGAATCGTCCAGATTCCACGAAGGGGATGGGAGGAGCGAGAAGTCAGGCAGCATTTCCATTGCTACAGTGAACAGTGGGATCAGAGAGTGACAGGGAGGAGGTGACGTTGGAGGACAGGCAGCGAGCTTGTGCTTTCGTAAGTAATGGGGTGAAAGGGATGGATTTTACACTCAAAGCAGGAAATTTTTTAAAGGATGTTAGAAAAGTAGTCTAGCAAGTAAATAACCGCTAACTGAACAAGGAACACCAAGCAGGAGGGAAGTGGAAAGAAATTCTGTAAGTGGCGACATGGCCTTCGGAAAGCAAGACTGCCAAAGAGTAATAACTACTAGGCTGATATTTCGTCCTGGTAGGGGCAAGTTTGTTGCAAGGGTAGAGTGTGTGTTGGGGTGCATGTTGAGGTACTGAGGATTGGTAGGCTTCCAGTTGTTCTGTGATTGAGGATAGCAGACCTTGAGAGTTGGCCTTCTTGAGATCGAGTCTATTCTTCCCACTCGCTGATCCTTTTTAAAGACTCTTGTAATTACAAATTTCTCACTCTCCAGGCAAGAATTTCTTCCAGGGCTTGGATCCTTTCTTTGTCCTCTGGCGTGTGATCATAGGTAAGGCTCTTGTTTCTCAGACTGAATTTTCTGATCTCTAAAAGGGACCGATGTTTTGAGGGCCATGAGTTGATATGAAGTGTATGAAAACACTGTGCCCTGTGACTCATGCGCATTCCAGGGTGTCAGTAATGGTGAGCTCTCTATTTCATTTGCTGTGTTTAATAATGATGGTGACTTCAGAAAGGGTTGATCAGCACCTACTTTTGTGGATTGGAAATGTGACTAAGGAAACAAACTGGGCTTCAGACCTATTTTGATGACAGTGTCGAACCCTTTTGTGTTTGGACCTAAATTGTATTTGAAGTTATTACAGATAGTTCTGTGCTGCATTGTGACAAAGTGGCAAAAGGGAACCCAGGGTAAGACATGTCCATCAACCTTGATAGTGGCGATAATAACTCCCTCTAATAGACACTATAGGTCTATTAGCAGGCCTGTAATGGGGCCAGGAAATGCAAATCAAAACCTCATTTACTTGGGTCCATTGCAGGAGAATCCAGAAAGTGCTGCTGAACCCCTAAGCCTGCATTCCTGTTAGCCTTGGAAGACACATCTTTAGACCAATTTGGAGGAAACTTTAAGCTTATGTTGAAGATAGTTCATTTTCCTTTTCAGTGGCTATTTTGTATCCATGTGATTAAACAATCAGATAATGGCAAGAATTCACTCAGAAACACTTTATGTTGTTCAGGGCAGTGATATTGATCTTCCATTTATTAAAATTGTGTATATGTGTATATGTCTGTAATCATGCCAACTGGCCCACATACATTATTTCAGTTAATGTCCCCAGCAAGCTATGGTATATACAATTATCATCTTTTCTTTTTTAGAGATCAAACCAACTGGGCCCAAGAGAAGTTAAATAAATTGCCTAAGTTTACACCTCCATTTAAGAAGCAAGCTAGATACCCAATTCCTGGTCTACCTGTAGCCAATGTTCATGGAAATTGCTATGTCTTCCTTTGTCAGGTGATTAAAAAGATATTTCCACCAAATTAAGCTCACAGGACAAACATGGAAATCATATAAGTGAATATATGTGAAGGAGAATTAAAAAAAAAAAAAAACAACTAAATTGCTTAGCATGAGAATCATAGCTAACGTGTCTCTACCACACCCAAAGCAGCACACTGTATAGAGGGGTCAAATACACACTTGTCGTGAAGCTGACCAGTGAGTAGGAATTAGAAAAGAAGTTCAATTTGGGCAGGGTGGCTCAGGGGTTTGAGCCCTGCATCGGGATTGTCTGTCGCCCTCTTGCTCTCTGCCCATCCCCCACTCCTGCTCTCTCTGTCTCTCTCAAAACAAATAAATGAACTTTAAAGAAAAAAGAATAAAAGTTCAAGCAAGTGGGGCACCGTTGTTGAAGGTGGGGTGCTGGGCTTCTGAGTAATGTAATATTCAGGTAGACAGAATAGCCATGAGCTTTATGTGGATTATCCATTTCCTCAAACTCAGTAAGTAGAAAATGCCTCTCGCCCCACCAATATCCTGCATAGAATGACGTCTTATCCCTCCAGAAGTCTCTGAAGTTGCCTCCTGCAGAAAATGTTTCCAGATGTCTGCAGTCAGAAGTCACTTTTCTCAGAGGTGCCTGGGTAGGCCCTGTAGGTTAAGCGTCCAACTCTTGATTTCGGCTCAGGTCATGATCTGTGGTTTTTGAGTTCGAGCCCCGCATCGGACTCTGTACTGACAGCACGGAGCCTGCTTGGGATCTCTCTCTCCCTCCTTTTGTCTTTGCCCCTCCCCTGCTCTCTCTAGCATGGGCTCTCTCCCTCTCTCTCTCAAAATAAATAAACGAAACTTAAAAAATAAATCACATTTCTCTTCCTTGAGGAACAAAGCTGTATATTAATAGGTTTTAGAAGACATCCTATCTGACCTGTTTGGTTTAAAAATATTTTCTCGGTTGTGTGTGTGTGTGTGTGTGTGTGTGTGTGTGTGTATCTATATTCTCTATACTAATATTGCATAGCTGATAGTGAACACAATTATTCACTTTCACTGCATTTGATTAAATTGCTATAAATTCCGGTTATGTTTCTCCCACAGAGATGCATACTCACCTAGTGAATGAAAACCAACAGTTGATACATTCTGGGTTTCCAGTGGTAAGGTCACAGTGTCGTCATCTGTGTCTTTGGTAACCAGTTCACATGTACTTATCATTATTGAGCTTCTGGAATGAAATTTCCAGCCAGAAATGTCTTGTGAGGCATTAGTCTATGTATGTGTGCTCTTAAAAGAAGAAAACCTGGCCTGAAAAGAGTTGGCCCGGCAGACCTGATGAATTTGGTTAAGGAGTTTAATTAGGCAAAGGAGTTCCTTGCTACTGAGAATGTCTAAGTCACCAGGCCAAAATTGCACACTTCCTTGGTGGCAGAGGATGCCATTGGCATGTATAGGTCTTCTGTGTCCCTGATGTGTTTTACAAAATCTTGTGTACCTTAAGAAAAAGAGTACAAATCAGGAGACTACAGATGCTGGCAAGGATGTGGAGAAACGGGAACCCTCTGGCACTGTTGGTGGGAATGCAAACTGGTGCAGCCGCTCTGGAAAACAGGGTGGAGGTTCCTCAAAAAATTAAAAATAGATCTATCCTATGACCCAGGAAGAGCACTGCTAGGAATTTATCCAAGGGATACAGGAGTGCTGATGCAGAGGGGCACTTGTACCCCAATGTTTATAGCAGCACTCTCAATAATAGCCAAATGATGGAAAGAGCCTAAATGTCCATCAACTGATGAACGGATAAAGAAATCATGGTTTGTATACACAATGGAATTGCACGTGGCAATGAGAAAGAATTAAATCTGGCCTTTTTAGCAACATGGATGGAACTGGAGAGTGTTATGCTAAGTGAAATAAGCCATACAGAGAAAGACAGATACCATATGTTTTTACTCTTAATGTGGATCCTGAGAAACTTGACAGAAGACCATGGGGGAGGGGAAGGGGGAAAAAAGTTACAGAGAGGGAAGGTGGCAAACCATAAGAGACTTTTAAATACTGAGAACAAACTGAGGGTTGATGGGGGTGTGGGGGAGAGGGGAAAGTGGGTGATGGGCGTTGAGGAGGGCACCTTTTGGGATGAGCACTGGGTGTTGTATGGAAATCAATTTGACAATAAATTTCATATTAAAGAATAAAATAAAATCACATTAATAAAAAAAAAAAGAAAAATAGTACAGGATGGAAACAGTAAAAATAGACCCACGGAACCCCAGAGAAGACATGACAACAGTGTGATGAATTTTGTCAGGAACGAAGAGGATTGCTTCTCTCAATGTGGGAACCATTGTGGAAGAGAAGCATAAAACAGGAGCTACTTAGACCTTTTCTGTCCAGGATTCATCAAAGGCTTTACTTCTGGCCCCTGCTGTTATCATCATAGGTGTAGGTCTGGATGTGAGCTCCACAGGGATAAAGCTGAGCTACCACTCTGAGAGTCAGAAGATGTCCTGTGATCAGACTTTATTCCTATACAAGTTAATTGTGCCTGGTTTCTTGCTTCTATTAAGGGTACGCTAATCATGAGCGCTGCCCATTAAATATGGCCGGCACATGGTGCTAACGAAACTTTCTGGCTTCTTGCGGTTGAGTGTGTCCATATGATTAGTTCTGGCCAAGGATTTGTGAGCAGAATTGTTATCTGTAACTTCTGAGCATGAACACTTAACTGATGGCCCAAGCGTATAAGATTTTCCCCCAAGGTCTCTTTCTCTCTTCTGTTCTGAGTGACGATACCAGAATGTGGCTTCTCTGTCACCCTGGCTGGAGTAAAGAGACGCAGAGCAAACACTGTCCCTAGGCTGACCCAAGGTGGGCAAAACGTTTCATGATAAACCTTTCTTGTTCCAGGTCATTAGCTTCTGAAATTATTACCACAGAATGACATTGTCTATCTCATAATACGTGGAGCTTCCCAGGTCCTCATGAAAACAACCTTTTCGTAGGCCTACCATGTCTGTTCACTTACCAAACAAGTAATTTATTGAGCACTACCTGAAAACACATGCTATCCACGCACCAGAAATATCGCATTGAACAATGATATCACCTTCGTGCTGCCTCAAACCAATGGGAGGAATGAGGCGCTGCAAGACATCTTCTGATCAAGACTACATCTCATCAGCAGGTTCACATGGGGACCAAGCTGGATCTCCACGCGGTAGACATGAACAGAAGAACAGGAGGTACAAAAATACATTCGCCCCCCAAAATTGCATCGCATGCCTATTCGGTGCTAAGTATCTTACAAAGTCTTCTCCCGAAGACCAGCAGAACTCATAAATTTTGGAGCCGTGAAGTCGGCACTACTCAGGGGAAATTTTTTACTTGAGGGGGAGAACTGAGTCCCCCCCCCCTTTTATTTCTTTTTGTCAGGGTGGCTGGTGACCTGGGTGGCAAAGATCTGCACAAAGAATAGAGCAACGAGCAGGACACAGCTTGTTCACTCTCCAAGGGGGAAGAGGGGCCAGACATCCAGAGAAATGTCGGCCCCTACTTTCTCCTGGGCTGGGCTTTTTAAGGGATTTTAAGGATGTGAGAATGGTGCAGGTCTTGAGCAAATGGCTAAGAAAGAATTCTTGAGATGTCTTTGGTGCAAAAAGGTGATTTTATTAAAGTACGGGGACAGGACCCGTGGGCAGAAACAGCTGCCCTGGGGCTGGGAAGAGTGACTGATTATATACTTTTAAGTTAGTAGTGGTTAGGGGGTAGCATAAGTCTCTAAGGAATTTGAAAGCAAGGCTTTCAGGACCTTGAAGGGCTAGCTATGTTAAGATACGGTTGCTTACTTTTAGTCTTTAATAAAACAAAAACATTAAGGAAGTAAGGCAGCCAGGAACTGCTTGTGGAAGGTTGCACTCTGCATGTTTCAGGTTTCTGAAACCGGTTACAGTGAGCAAGCTGTAAGGAGACTTAATTTATGCTACATTTCTCTTGCCTTTGTTTCCCTCCTCAAGAGGGTAGTAGCTGTGTCATGGGGGAGGGTGTTCAGGGAGGAGGTTGACTCTTGGTAGAGTCAGGAGGTGAGAAGGAGGTGGTGAGAGTGGGTAGAGCAGGTGAGAAGTTGCTCAGGGGGTTCTCTCTGGGGCTAGTCCGGGATGTGGGTTGTCACCGGCTAGAGAAGAATGTTTTGTAGTTGTGGTCTATTCTCTGAGAATGAGGGGCACCATGACCTAGAAAAACGAGGATGGACAAGTACAAAACCTGTGAGTTGTGTCTGTAGGCTTGACTGGGGAGGGGGCTTTGATACAACCCTTACACTTTTCCTATGGATATTTTGAGACTGAGGATGTTACATGCTTGAGGACAGCATTGGGTCAGGAGAAAAAAGAGAAATCAAGACATGGCCAGGGAAAAGTGGCCCTGGGCTCTCACACTGATACTGGATATGATTTTAGGACTAGAGAATGCTCATTTGACTAAGCATCTTCAACTTTGCATCTTTTAGAAACCTGGCTTAAATGGGTTCTGGACGCGGGAAGGAAATCAAAACATGGCCAAAGACAGGGACTATTTGGAACAGCAGCATTTCTTGGGGGAAGCTCTTCAGTTATGTGATAGGAATAAAAGACGTTATGCATTCAAACTCAAGGTGGCCTTTCAACTGCAGTATAGATTTTTTTTTTCTGGCAATTCACAAAAGCCTTAAATGGAATGACCTACCTTTATTTTTGTGGCAAATTGTAACATTTTCTCTGAACTCACACTGCCCTTCTGCTTACTGGCACCAATAAACTAACCTTCTCCCTTTAAATTCCTGTTTTTAAGTCAACTATTCTTAGATCTGGGGTGTAAGTTTCCAGGGGATTGCAATGCCTGCCTCTTCTAAGTTCTCAGACTTGGAAAGGAAGCTTGGATCCTTTAGTTTCTTTCCCCTGTAAAGTCCCTTTCACTCATCAAGTCTGCCTGACACTCTCTGAAACATTGTTTCTATTGCAACAGCCTAAATAAAGTAACCATCCCCTTGCAGTTTGGCTCCAGGAGAATTTTTAAAAGTTTGACAGTTTCTAAGACTGTGACTTCCTAGCAATCTTGAAAATAATAATAAAATGTTTAAAAATACAGAAGTAGTCAGACCAAGAGGGCTTACGACTGCTAAGATTGTGGGGTGGGGATCTTTCAGAATAGCTGAGTGACTCATTACTTGAAAAAGTTTGTTATAACGAAGTGACTCTTTTTGTACAACAGAAGACGTTTTCTTGGACTTCCGTCAATTAAAAGATGACGTGAAAGTAGATTTTCTGGGCATCTTTAGAACATAACAATAATAATTTTTGTGTTTATTTAATGAGTACTTACATGATATTTACTTGAATACATACACATTATCTAGATTATGCCTGCACATGGGGAAAGAGTTGTATTGGTTTTCTCTTGTTGTATAACAAATCACTGTAAATTGTGTAGCTTAAAACAGCAAGTAGATTCTATTTCTGCAGGTCAGAAGCCCAGATGACCTTGGCTGGTCTCTGCTCAGGTGTCATGAAGCTGGAATCAAGCTGTTAGCCAGACTGAGCGCTTATCTGGAGAATGGGGCCTGGGAGAGGGGGTAAGACCCCTATTTCTAAGCTCAAGCATGTTGTTGACAGAATGAATGCATCTCTGTGCAGTTGTAGAACCAAGATCCCCATTTCCTTACTGGCTGCGGGGTCACTTTCTGATCCCAGAGGGTACCTGCCTTGCTCTCTCAGCATCTTTAACCCAGCAATTGCACTTTGAGTGCCTTTTGTCCATCAGACCTCTGACTTCCTGTCTGCTGTCTTCTTCTGCCTTTTACTAGACTTTATATATTCAGATCAGGCTCACCTGGATAGTCTCCAAATTTTAAGGTCAACTGATTTGAATCTTAAATTACAAGTGCAAAATCCCCTCACAGGGATACTTAGAATAGTGTTTCAACAGCCAAGGAATGGGAATCTTGAGGGGGGTGAGGACAATCCTTGGAATTTAAGGCTGCATTCCCACAAGTCCTAGAATTTCTTAAAACTGAGCCTGTTGAGGTCATGCTAACCTACCCAAATTCCGACTCTGACAATTTTTCTGTGTCCACTTCCCTCTGATCCATGAATCTAAGAAGCCACTTGGCAGATGGCCCTCTTTTTAAATTAATAAATATCACTCTCATTACCCTTCCACCCCCAACAACACACACACTCATTCAATATGCACACACATACATACAATATGCACACACACTTTTACTTCTAAGGTAACTCAGAATGGATTGACTTTTACTTTTATAGTAAGGAAAAAATTTGCCACAGGACCTTAAACCCGAAAGATCACCATCAACAACATAAAACAAAAGGGAAATGCCGAGGCATTAATCTGGGATTACAGCTAATTTGTAAGGTGAAGTAGTGACATTAATGATAGCACACATGCTCTAGACACAATACCCTGCCCCAGGTTTGAACTCCCGGAAGCAGCTGTAAATCACATCAGCTTCACAATTCGCCTTTGTTAGGAATCCTGTAGCAAAGTGCCAAAACCATTCTGTGTACCCTTCGCAAGTGCTGACTGCTTTGTGTTTTTACCAACTCACAGGATCCCCACTGAAGCGCAGATTATCACCGGCTTCTAACAAATGGTTTTGGTCTCTCTTTTCTCTTGTGAGGCTGCCAGGAAGCTGGCAATCAACAGAAGCTGGTTCCACAGGGTAACCCCTCAAGCTGGAAGTGTCAGATGCCCCCTAGAGAGACCCCTGGCCTATAATTCCAGAGCTCCATGGGGGAGGAAATAGCTTCCTGGCATCTGTTAGTAAACAGAGACCTTCCTTAAGTGTTAATAGTTCTCCTCAATTCTCCCCTCTGCTCTCATCAGACAGCATTTTATATCTTTCCTATATCTATCCCTGGATCTTTCTTTTTCTTTTTTTTTTTTTAAATTAAATTACTTTTTGTTTTTTAAATTTTTTTTTTTCAACGTTTATTTATTTTTGGGACAGAGAGAGACAGAGCATGAACGGGGGAGGGGCAGAGAGAGAGGGAGACACAGAACCGGAAACAGGCTCCAGGCTCCGAGCCATCAGCCCAGAGCCCGACGCGGGGCTCGAACTCACGGACCGCGAGATCGTGACCTGGCTGAAGTCGGACGCTTAACCGACTGCGCCACCCAGGCGCCCCTGGATCTTTCTTTTTTTAGGCTGGTTCCCTACATGAAAAGTTCCTTCCTTCATATTTAGAAGGATCTACATTCTTGACTCAAATTATTTAATAAATGTAGACCTATTCAGATTATTGATTTCTTCTTGTGTGAGTTTTGGTAGTTTGTACCTTGCAAGGAATTGGTCTGTTTCACCTGTTCTCAATCAAATTTGTGGGTATTTGTTATTTCTAGTTCACAGGATTCCTTTGTGGATTTTTTAATTAGCTTTTATTATTTCAGTGTACATGGGATCAGTTGTGATGAACCCTCTTTCATTTTGATGTCAGTTATTGGTGTCTTCTCTGTTTTCTTGGTTCCAGATAAAAGCAAGTCCAGACTCAGTTAAGGAGAGACTTTTTGCAAAGGCTATTGCAGTAGGAAGATCACTCCAGATACAGGATCTACCAGCCTCTCAGAATCAAACAGAAAACAAGCTTTCCTTTTATAGGGAGAGGTAGGTAAGACCAGTAGGAACTTTTGAGAGGAAATTGAGTGGGAATGAGCAGACAGTATGATTCAGGTGGTCTGATAGGAAATGTTTCCCTTTCTTACTGTGGTCAGCTGATTCTCAGGATGAGCCAGCCATTCAAGGGAGGTATTCTGTGTTTTACTGCTTGCTCACACTTGGGGGCAAACTAAAGTTCATGGCTGCTGGTGGGGAGGAAAGAAGCCTGCCTAAAGACTGGCGGAGCTGACATATAATTGCAATGGGCAATTATAAACACCCGGTCATCGCTTAGCCTGGCCAGGGGTCTATCAGTTTCATTGACCTTTTCAAAGAATCAGCTTTTGTTCATGAATTCTCTTTATTGTTTTACTGTTTTCAATATCATTAATTTCTGCTAATAAAATAAAATTTTATTTTAATAAATAATATTAATACTTTAATCACTTCTTCTACTTGCTTTAGGTTTCAATTACTCTGTTTTTCTTAGTGGGAAGCTTACATTATTCTAACGTAAGATCTTTTCTTTTTTTTTTTTTTTAACGTATAAATTTCCATCTGAGTAATACTTTCACCACATTTCCACCTTTTGATGGGACATGGGAATTTTCGTTTAGTTAAAAATACGTTTTGAAATTTTTTTTCTTGAGACTTCTTTGACCCGTGTTATTTAGGAGTATATGTTTAATTACCGAATATTGGGGATTTTCCAACAGTATCTCTGTGATTGATTTCTAGTTTAATACCATGGAGGTCTGATAACACACTTTAAGTTATTTCTATAAAAAAAAAAGTGTTAGTGTGTTTTATAGCTTAGAATGCTATTTCTCTTGGTGAATGTTCCATGTGAGCTTCTGCTATTGTTGAAGGGAATATTCTATAAATATCAATTAGATCAAGTGGGTTGGAGTGCTGCTCAGGTCAACTTCATCCTTAGTGATTTTCTGCCTGCTTGAACTATCAAATACTGATAGAGTGTTTGAAAGTCTCCAACTATAATAGTGGATTTGTCTATATCTCCAAGCACTTCGGTCAGGTTGTGCCTCATGTATTTTAATGCTCTGTTAGGTGTATACATGTTTAAGTTTGTTATGTCGTTTTGGAAGAGTGACAGCTCTTTGTCCCTGATAAATTTCCCTCTTCTGAGGTCTGCTTTCTCTGAAATTGATATCACTATTCCAATTTCCTTTTCATTCATGTTAGCAAAGTATATCTTTTTCTTACCCTTTATTTCCAACCTAAGTCTTTTTTGGAAGTGGGCTTCTTGTTGACAATATCCAGTTGGGTCTTTTTTTTTTTTTTTTTTTTTGCCTTTATTCTGACAATCTGTGTAGTTAATTGGTGTATTCCTGCTATATATTTAGACCTCACTCACTGTGGTAGGCAAAATAATGTCCTCCAAAGATATTCATGGCCTACTATTAGGAGCCTCCATGATCATGTTGCATTTCATGACAAAAAGGACTTTGCAGATGTAATTATAGTTGAGATGGAGAGATTGTTCTGGATTTCTGGGTGGGCACAATCTAAACCACAGTGAAAGAGGAAGACAGATGAGTAGGTCAGAGTGAGAAGGACTTCATCTGCCATGGCTGGGTTTTAAAAGGGAAGAAGGGGCAGGGGAGGGTGCCTGGGTGGCTCAGTTGGTTAAGCATCCAACTTTTGATTTCTGCTAAGGTCATGATCTCATGGTATGTGGGTTTGAGTCCCATGTCGGTCTCTGTGCTGACAGTGCAGAGCTTGCTTGGGATTCTTTCTCTCCCTCTCTCTCTGCCCTGCCCCGCTTGTGCTCTCTCTCTCTCTCTCTCAAAATAAATAAATAAACTTAAAAAAAAATGGAAGAGGACCATGAGCTAAGGAATACTCGCCACTTCTAGAAAGTAGAAAAGAACAAATGGATCCTACCAACACCGTATAGAAAGCAACACAGCCCTGTGACACCTTGTTGTTAGTTCAGTAAGACGGTCTCAGATTTCTGACCAATGGAACTGTAAAATGGTAAATCTATGTTGTTGAACAGTCTAACTTTGTGATAATGTATTGTGGCAGCATTAGAAAACGAATAGATCCTATTTCAGGATCGAATCCAGCCTAAATCTCTCGGATATATGTAGCACTTTCATACGAGTCTGGCCTTGGCTTCCATTCCTTTTGTGCTAAAACATTCTTCTTACTATTCTTAATTGTTCTTTGTTCACGCATATTAGTGTATAAGACAGAATTAGCGCGGGTCTCTGTTGTTACCATTATTCTTCACCAATCCTACACTCAGTGAAATTAATATTTGCTCCTGAAAATTTTCAGATTTTATACATTATCTCGAAGCATACTGGAAATATAAAAGTATAAGGCCAATTTGATTGAGGAGATACACTATGTGCTGATGTTAAATAATCACAGATTCAAATTGTGTGTTATTTACCATGACGTCCGAACTTCAGTTTCCTCATCTGTAAAATAAAAATAAAAACAACTTTCCCAGGGAATATTTGTAAAGATGCACGGCAGAAGCATGTAAGTTGTCACCAGTAGGTGTTGAGATGGTAGAAATTCTCAGTACTTGATTTTCTTAATAGAAACAGAATAAGCAAGATAATTATGAGCATGAAATTTTCACTTTTGCTGCTGTGTTTAAAAAATTGCAATGGGATACAAAAAGAGAGAGTTTACAGTTAGCATTTTCCTGAGTGATTACACACAGATACTGTAATTCTCAAGGGCCAATAGTCCTGTCCATTACATGATCTAATGTTTAATCCAATAACCTATAAGTAAATATGATGCTTGTGTATACATTACTCATTTCCATGGTCTGAAAGATAACAATTAAATTGTTTTCCCTTCATTTAGCTTGTGCTCATTAACTAATTGGACATGCATTACATTATTTCAAAATTCAATCTTGTCAACAAAAACAGTCTCTTCATAGGATCATTTTCATTTTAATGTATTTCTGGACTGCTAAGCATATGACATTTCATCGAGATGAATTTTGTTTTCACAGCACACAGAAAAAAAAAGTTTTATTAATTTGTCTGTTGTGGGCTTTTGAAAATAAACTAATTAAATATAATTGATATAATTGTTATTTTACAATACTGAGAACAGATGCACAGAGAAGAGTCAGAAAGGAGTTTAAACATCACCAGCATATCTTTAAATCTAGTCAATATATCTAATATACGTATATACAGACAGATAATATAGATAATATATAGATGATATACATTTATATTCATTATCTTTATATATGATATATATCATACATACATGATGATATTGTTGAATATACACCTATTGTGTATGTGTGATATACACACACACACACACACACATATATATATTTATATATGATATACACACATATGTATACATGTTTTAGATTCATAGATAAGCTTGTTCTAAATTTCTCAAATGCTGTGCAGTTGAAGAAAAGTTGTTACTTGATCTGACACTCCAGTTTGTCTTCTGGTAGGTCATGTTGGGAGTTAATTCTCTATGGGTCTGTCATTTTTCTCCATATCAAACAACTGGAGGTACAGAGGCTTTTTCTTAAAGACTGTCTTTTCAAGGATACTTATAAACCAAAGAGCCTTGGAAGGCAGAGATTATGTCTACCTCAAAGGCTGAAAGACTTCTTTACTATCCCACCTAGTAAACTTAATGTTTGCCTCCATGACAAATTTTGTGCAGGTGTACTTGAGGTCCATGATAAAACATTTGGGTTTCCAAAACCTGAAGTTTCTCTCCTGGAGCAACACTTTGCATCGTAGCTGTCTCCTGGCCCTCTCTGTGTCAATGGATGGGAATTGGGGTTTGGGAAGACTGAGAAAAAATGATATGGTGGTTACTGTTATTTCCATGGGTAATAAACTGACCTTAGACTCTGACCCAGGACCCATGTTTTTCTGCCAGCATCCGTAAAACTGTGGGTGGCTAACTTGTTAGTTTGTAAGTAGAGTAAAAATCTCAAACCCACTAAGTTCTTGACAAAATGGAGTATTAGTACAAATTATTTTTAAAACGTGTCTCATGTCAACAAAATAAACCGGTTATGTGCATGCTCCTTTTCAAGAAGTCTAGGAACACGATTTTCACGCAAATGCAAAAGTGGCTTAGTATGATGAGGCTAGCACTAGACTTGTGGAGACGCTGGATCTTATTCTAGCTTCTGTATTTTCCTTTGTGAATGGAACAAATTCACTTTTGTTCAGTATGTTTCTCATACGGTAAGCCACTTCTTTACAAATGCAAAATAGAGTAGGTTATAAATTACATGCCTCTTCATAAAAGAATATTTATTTTCCTGTTGCCCTTTGTTGATATTTATAATCTGTGCAATTTTAGTGTTGTGTGACATGTTTATTCTGGATATGGGAGGAGTGGAGTAAAAAGGGTGTTGGAGAGGACCATATGGAATTCTTGGTCCATGATTTTAAGTATAGTTCAGATGTTCCTGGGAAACTTAGCATTCATGAGAATTTCCCAGGTGTCATACGACACCAAGAATTCACCAGAAGAAGCCACGACATCTTTAATGTCAGAGGGGAGCATAAGTCACATTGACCTTTTGCATCTCCTGAAAGGAAACTACTCCATATCATGGGACTTGGAATATAATAACGTGAGCTGTGAAAGTTGGACCACAAAGCAAAGTGACTGTGAAATGTCACAACTGGAGAAACATTTATATTATCAACCTTAAAAATTTAAACAATAAAGCCTATGGCAAAGCAAATGAGTTTATTCAGGAATAGTAGAGGAATTGCAGTTTGGGATGTGCAAAGGTGAGACTGGAGAACAAATGAGAGCATCTTTTTATAGAGGAACGGAGGAAGTCGGGAGAAGTTGTCTTGAACGAAAGTTCATAGGGGAAAAATGAGAGTTTGAAGTGGTAACAACATCTCATTGGCTGCAGATGAGAGCAGCTTGCTCTTGCCAGGCTGAAGGAAAATCTTTCTTCGTCCTCAGGACTGTGTAAGCTGTGATGAATGGTGTTGCATGAATGGCGTTCGTGGCTTCCCGACGCCATTTGGAGTGAGATTTCCTTTATTCATTTTCACTTTTTCTCCTTCTGAACAAGATATTTCCTCAAAAGCATAGCTGACCAAGAGTCAGGTTTTCCATATTTAATGGTCTTGTCCTTTAATGCCAGGAAGGACCTTTCCCAGATGTTGTGCCCCACATCAGAGGGAAAGCGCATAGTGATTGGAAACCTCTTAAGGTCACACTGAGTAACAAGGAGAGGTATGAAGGAGACCTCTCAGGCATTTCCCATTGAAAGTCTGTATTTTGGCGTGCCTGGGTGGCTCAATATGTAAAGTGTTCAACTCTTGGTTTCAGCTCAGGTCATGATCTTGGGGTTCTGTGAGTTTGAACCCCGCATCATGCCTGCTTGGGCTTCTCTCTCTCCTTCTCTCTCTGCCCCTCCCTGACTCACGCTGTCTCTGTCTCCCTCAAAATAAACAAATAAACTTAAAAAAATGAAGTCCATATTTTATCAAGGTTGTAAGTATTAGAGAGTGTGAAGCATTGAACCAGCATCACCCTATTGGGTCCATCATTTCTGCAGAGGTTTCACAGACAGCAGGGACAAAGCTTAAAAACAATTTAATGAAATAAAATGCGGATCAGAATAAAAAATCTAGTTTGCACTATGGTCCTAAAGCAGTAAATGAAAGAAAGGGAAGAAGAAAGGGTTTTAGATTTTATTGACATATGAGGTCTTGATCCAGCATCAGGTGGAAGTAGTCAGCCTTGATATCAGTTACTTCCCTTCCTCATCAATTTGATGTGAGGTTCTTAGCAATTATACAGGACTAGCTGGCAGATGCAGGCTTGTTTCGCATGAAGTTTATGTTCAAGGTGCAAGTCTCTGAAGTCTGGCTACTATCTGGGCAGTGAGAAGGACCTGGTACGATCCCATTCAAGGAGGTGCAAGGGGAATATTTTGTTCTTATTGATTCCAAATCAGAAAGATGGAAAACATTGGAAATGTTAGTTTGGAGAGTCACAACCAGATATTTGAAGAAACTATAAGAAATTAGAATCTGGCCCACGCTGTAGGTATATAATGAAACCTAAGGACAATGAACCAGATTACAATCTACAAAGGTATGCACATAATTTTTCTTTCGATAATTATTCCCATTATTTTTCCCAAAGATAATCTCAGTAAAATTGATTTGCTTGCATTGAACTTGGCCTGGTTATTTACATTAGTGTAGTGAGAGTAGTGATTGACCATTTAAGCTCTTTAAGACTGCTTTGCTGAAACTTTTTATAAGAAATCTCAGGTCAAACTTTTCAAAGTCTCTAAGGCTGGGATTTTATTGGCTTCATAAAAGTCAATCTTAATTTCTTAAAGCTGTCTGATAGTATCTGAGTCTATGCACATCTCTGTTAAATATGACAATCCAGTCAAAGTCTTGCTAATATATTCAATATTTTTAACTGTGTTCTGTTTCAAGGAGAACAGATTTTTATTGAACTTATGCAAATAACTATATTGCCATGAGAAAAAGTGCTCAAGAGTTTCCAATTTCTGGAGGGATCAGGTAGGAAAAAAAAGATAAGTGTTTCATCTTGGTTCACAAAAGTACATTTTACTAACTTGCTGTAAGTCATAGCTTAAGAGGAAAGATTTCCTCACATATAGAAAACAGAGATTAAAGAACCAGCAATATTTTTTTTAAAAAGTCATAGAAATTGTGCTCATCTTCCTCAGTTCATTGTAGCCCATGTTGTTATAATTTTGTTCTGTTTGAATACAGTTTTTCCATCTGGAAAATTTTTCCTCCTTCAATTTTATGATTTTAGTTATCAGAAAACTGTCTTTGTCAGAGCTCATTCCGTGAATCTTTTTGAAGATGAATCACTTTTGTAGGTACATTTTTGCAAATGCATCAGAGTAAAACAATAACTGTAAATGATAGAAGACTTAAAATGCTCATTTTTAAAATATCTGATGAAAGTTTCTCACAATGGAATTGACAAGGAAATTTGGTTATTTCTGTAACATGCAACATTTTAAAGTAATAACTAGAGTTATGACTGGCAACATTATACCAAGGTATGTCAAATTTCCATGAATTTCGTATAATTTCCAGAATATTTATATTAATAGCATTCAGCTGTACAATATAACCTAAGAAGGTTTATCATCACTTATATGATATCTTTTCCCATGGAATTTAACATATCACATAAGACTAATTAGTTTAGCATGTTTTTATAAAGAGAGAGAATAAATCCTTTAAGATATTCCAGGGACCTTTTTAAAAAACCTCAAAGATAGTTCAAGGTCAAAAAGTTTATTTAGAAATTGATTTGGGGATGTTTGTCAAAAATACCAAAAGGTTTTAAAACACTGAGTTAAGAAGATCATTGGTCACCATGAAACAACAACAGTTATCCACTTAACTATGGAGACAATAGAAGATATTAAAGGCAAATACAGAAAGCCACATAGTTCTCAGAAAAACTTAACTCCTTTAATATTGAGAAGGCTCAGTTTACTTAAGTAATCAAAGACTTGATAAAGACAGCAAATGCAGGAAATTATTTTGACAAAATCCAGGTTCCTTGCTTTTGTTTTTCTTTTTAGTTTTTTTAAGGCATATTACTTCAAAAGGTAAAGAAACACCTTCACAATGCTTTATCAAATATAGTTCAAGTATACCTTGTTAATTTAGAAGCAATTTTTAGAGTCTTACATGCATTTGGAAGCCTCCAAGTATCAGTTAAAATAAGCAACCCATTCAGTGTGTTTAATTTTGGAGTCACAGTCTTCTAATTTGGGTCCAAGAAAAACAAATCTGAGGAGTTTGAAAGTTTCCATAGTGGCCATTGGAATTCGAAATTATCTATGGTTAAGTTGGTCCACTGAATTACGAATGCACATGAGGAGAGACCATAGGCATTTTTTTTAAACATAAAACTGACTAGAGTCCCAGAAGGAGAATTCTCCTGGGAGAATTTAGAAAATTTGGATCCCATACTTCAAAATCAGGGGTTCAGAAAACATATGAACACTCACAAAAAGGACAATGACTTCTTGAAGACAGATTCTGAATAAAGTCAGAGAGACCTCAACCAAAAGGAAGGAACTCAAATCTGAGAGGAAAGTTAGCAAAGTTAAATAAGAAGATGACTCATGAAAATGAAGAGTACAGGGGGCTCATGTGCATACTGCACATGATTCAGGGGGTCGCTGGTTTCTCAGGGATTTGTCCCCTTCAGATCCCACTTCTGACACCATATACTATCAACTTTGAAATGTAAACAAAAAAGGCTATCAAGCAGCAAATAAGTTTATTCAAGAATAGTAGAGGGATTGCAATTTGGGACAAGCTAATTATGGTGAACCATAGGCAAATCTGGAGAACAAAGGAGGAGAGCATCTTTTTATAGAAGAAAGGAGGAGGTTGGGAGGGGATGTTTTGAAAAAAAGTTCATTGGAGTCAAATGAGAGTTCAAAGTGGTAGAAGCTTTGCATTAGCTGCAGGAAAGGGCACCTTGCTTTGATGGGCTCAGAAGAAATCTTTCTTCTTCCTGCTGGACTTCGTAAGCTGTGATGAGTGGTAGTGTTGGAGAGCTCCCTCTTTATGGTTTCCTGACTCTGTTTTGAATGGAGGTTTTCTTTATTTATTTTCACAATAAAGTTTGTACTTTACAGCTCTCATGTAGTAATAGGCATAATACTGTTACCAAAGCCTTTTTAAAATGCTCTCTTTTGAGCGTGATGGTGGTTGCAGTGCTGAATATATTTGTCCAAAGCCATTGAGCTGTACATTTAAAATGCATATATTTTATCACATGTAAACTATTCCTCATAAAACACATTAAAGAACATTTTATAACTTACTTCCTGAAGGGGACATCTTTATATTCTCCGTGATGTCCTATGTTCCCAAGGGATCTCAGCTTTTAAGGGGGTATCCAGGTCTCAGAAACACCATGCAATCTTCCATCAGAAAGGACGGCACTATAAGATTCAATATATATAGGTTTTCCAGATTTTTTTTTCCTGAAAACAAGTTTTACTTAAGAAAAAAAGAAAGGGAGCATGAAAGGACTAAGAAGACCATGAGTAAAAACAAGAATGAAAAAGAGGTAGATCCTCAAGAGAAAGTAAAACCTTGTGAAACTTAGAATTTCTTCCCAATGAAACCTTGATTTAATCTCAATTTGAGTTTTTTTTTTTTTTTCCCTATGAATAAAACACACTAACAGGACACCAAGCATTCTTTCTCTGCTCTGCCTCATTAATTTAAAAGCATTTCCTGTTCTTTGGGTCACAGTGTTTTAAGGCCAGGTAAAGAAAGAAATGCAGTTGATTGACTTTATGATTTTAACTATTTAAAATAAATTTAGACAACTGTGATAAGCTATCTTGTGTTTATTTAATTATCAGAATATTTCAAGCGTGAGTTGCAATTAAAATAATGTTTGGTATAAAATAGACTTATTTTGTACCAGACTTACTGATTCCACAGTGAGATCTGTGAAGTGTTAACATTACTAGGGATAGAATTATCTATAATTTATCATTATTCTCATCATCTATATATTTTTTCTAGTATAGTGCTTGACCTAATATATGCATTTAAGAAAACTATTTTTTCTTTCTGTTAATCTTTCACAGCCACAATGAAAATTATGGACTAAAATATTCTGTTAGAATTCAATTCAGTGTCCACATTGCTTTAGTCACTTCTGAATGACACAGTACACATAAAATTAATGTCTAGTTCCCATTTAGGGTTAGTCATGGAATCGCTCAGGAACACGGACTTTAGGGTTGTTCTATGATATAGACATATAGAAAGGGCTGCATCTCGTGAGGTATGTACTCAGAATGGCCAGGAAAAAAATGTGGCAAATCAAAGGCAGCACCCAAAATATTTTAGGGTAAAGTTTTCTGAGGAAAATGATTAGCTGTAAACAGAAGGTGAGATCTGGATTCTGTAGTGAAATGTTCACTTACACTTCTGAAAGTACCATACAAGATTAGGGGAGATGAAATGGGCAGAAGAATGTCCATATTTCAAAGATACTCTTGTTATTAGGCATTGTGGAATTTGGCACCGGGGTTCACATAAAGGTACAGAGCCAATTTTCACAGAGGAAACATTTTGTTCAACAGACAAGATATCTGGACAGCAATCAATTACAAGAGTCGTTCTTGATGCTTAGTGTTGATGTTTTTCTCCCTGGATACTTATTATAATTACCAACTCCCAGACCTCATTTGAGAATATTTCTGATCTAAGAGTTCCAGGATGAGGGAGGAATTGGCATTTAAACAAACATCTGAGATAGACAAAGTGTAGATGTGATGTATCAAATATTAAAGTGAAGCTCCAAATACCATGACTATTATTCTAGAATGCTTTCATTTACTACGTACTTTCAAAAAATTTTTTACCATTTGAATCTGATACAGCTTGTCTTTTTTTTTCTTTCTTTTTTTTTTTTTTTTTTTTTTTGAGTAGGCTGCACACCCAACACGGGCCTTGAACTCATGACCCTGAGATCAAGAGTGGCATGCTCTGCTGAGTGAGCCAGCCAGGAACCCTAATCTGGTATAGTTTGTCTACAAGTAAAGGTGATCATTAGGCAAAATGGTACAGTTAAAAAAGAAACTAATGTTTTGCACTAATTAAACTTACAGAATAGTTGGAGGTTCAGCACAAATAATTCTCTTATATGTGTCACCTGTTCCCACTAATGCTAACATCTTATGTAACCATAGGACAGTTATCGGGGCAGATAATTAATGTGAACAAAATACTATACACTATACACTAAACGCTTTTTAAAATATTTTTTTTTTTTACCAATTATTTAAATAATCTTTTTTTTTTTTTATTCTGGATGATATACAAGATCCCACATCACACTTTGTTGTTTTTCTTCTTTGTCTCTTCTGGCCTATACAATAACTCAGTTTTTCCTTGTCTTTCATGACCTTGACACTTTTGAATAGTACTGATTTTAATGTGTTCATGCATTTTTGGCAAGAATATGACATCCTTCTCAGTGCGTCTTATCAGGGGATTAATGATGGCAGGATAAATCATTACCAGTAAAGTTTATGATGATCACTTATTAAATTGGTGAATGCCACATTTCTCCATTGTAGTTATGTTTAGTTCCCTTTATAGGTAATCAGTCTCTTGAGGGAGCTATTTCAAGACTCAAAATCCTGTATTTTCACGAACTTATCCTTTTTTAACTTTACCAGCCATCAATGCACTATCCTCTACAAATTTCAATTTAGTGCTTACTTAATGGTGAGTCTCCATTTTTCACTTTTGTATATTTATTAATTAGACTCTACTGTGAAGAGAGTCTTCTTTCTCTGTAAGGAAGTTTCTTCTCTTCCATTTATTTATTTTATTTTTAATTTTACATCAATATTAACTCTTAGATACTTATTTTTCTATTAACTAAAACTCAACATTTGAGTTAAACGTTCTTTTTTTAAAAATTTTTTTTTCAACGTTTACTTATTTTTGCGACAGAGAGAGACAGAGCATGACGGGGGAGGGGCAGAGAGAGAGGATGACACAGAATCGGAAACAGGCTCCAGGCTCTGAGCCATCAGCCCAGAGCCCGACGCGGGGCTGGAACTCCCGGACCGGGAGATCGTGACCTGGCTGAAGTCAGACGCTTAACCGACTGCGCCACCCAGGCACCCCGAGTTAAACGTTCTTTATTGGCTACTTTGATTAGAATTTCTTCCCTAAACTGATGAAGTAGAACTTATGGCTAGAAGTCAAATGATTGTTTTACCTAAACAATTTGTTATCTAAATGTTGTAGAAATAAACAGAAAAGAAATCACAGAATTCACACAACTACATAAAGCTACTTAAAGTGAAAGAATAGAAACATCAGATTTACACAATGCTGGGTAGAACTCCTAATTATATAACTCTAACAGTCAAGATGAAAAATTGTTTAATGTCTCTGATCCTTATTTCTTCATTTTTTGGAAGTATACAAGTGTAGTATACACATATCTTTAAATTAAACAAGTATAATTTGCAAAATCACTATTAAAACAAACACATATAAGTTGTTGGTATTTTGTCTGGTTTGTAGTGGATACAAAATAAATTTAATCTATAGTACTGTGTGAGATGATGAATCTTTACCTTCTGATTTCCTTGACAAAGAACAAAGCATTTAACTTTTTTCCATGTCATTTTTTAGTGCTGAAATTGAAATAGTAAGATTTACTTTACCTAACTTCCACAGGAGGATTTCTAGAGGTCAGTGGTCTATAGCATGTTGTAAAATTCTCTCTAAAGGAAGAAAAAGATGAATCTTACCTCTCAAGCGTCTGATGGTTCATTTGTATTTTGGAGTCAGTATATTATGATAGTTATGTGTTTTGCACTAAATCTTTCAAAGGATGACTTAGAAAGTTGCCATTTTTGAGAGTGGTCCAGGAACAGGAGAACGTTCTCCAGGGTGACCAATGGTGTAGCATACTTAGCCTATGGACTCTGATAGGTCTGATGGGAATGATGTGTGATGACCAGTATGAGTCTAATAGAAGATCCAATGAGGACTCCTTACAATTTTGAAGTAAGGACATTCCTCCTAAGTAAAACATTTCTGTAAGGAACACAGAGACTGATATTGATAGCTTGATATTGACTTACAGTGAAGCCGGAAGAGTTGCCATTTTAACTCAAGATGACCTTGTCATATGAAATGCCTTTCATGAATCAGATGCTATCTGGCTGGAATAACCATACATCTCAGTTTGGCCAATACAAACATGGATTAAACTCAATGTTTCAGGATAGTTATGAATCATCCCCCCCTTACGTTCAAAAGTGTTTTGATTAGATAGTAAGTATATAATGATCCTATATATTGTGCATCAAACCATAAAGCTGAGTTTGGCTCATAAGATGCTATCAAATTGAAGAAAAATTTTGGCCGGACACATCCTGTAGGTCCGGACAGTATTTGAACAACAGCTCCCCTACAGATTGTGAGTCTAATAGCACTTATTCTTTGCATGGCATCCCATACAACCTTGCTTTGAACAAAGGATTCCACATCACATTTAAGGAGGACAATGTACTAATGTCCTTAGAAGTCCTTGGTATTATTACAGAATACAGAAGGAGAAAAAAGTGGTGGTTAAAAGTTTGCTCTCTGGAGATAGACTACTTGGATTCAAATCCTCAGCCTTGTAAGCTCTTACACTCTTAACTCAGCTTTATAAACTAAACTAGCACTTATAAGTCATGCGCATTGTTTCACCGCTCTGTTCCTTGTTTTCTTCATCTACAAAAGAATATGGCTATGATACTATACATAGGGTTATTGTGAGGATTAAATAAACTGTGCTTGGCATATAGTTAGCATTTGATTTTTTTAAATCATTATTATCATGTTAGTCTTCCAGAAAATTGAAATAGTTTATCGAACACCTGGCTATAATGCCAACTGAAAAGTAAACTAACAGTTCCCACTGTTTGGGGAGATGTCTTCTAAACTGCACAACAACTCTGGTTTAGCAAACCACACATAGCACAAATAGATGGGTCCGTGAAGGAAGTAATGGAATTAAGAGCCAGGGGAAAGATATCCCTCTACTACAACTATTGACTTATTCTCAAAATGATTTTTCCCAGTCCCTATGCGTCCATGCTGTGTTTAGGTAGATGTTTTATTAACCCAAGGGAGAGATGCTTTCCCCACTAAGACTCAATACATTATACCATTCAAGCCAGAAGCTGAACCTGCCACAGGGCTATTTCAGGCTTCTTATGACATTCAGGGGAGTAGGTAAAAAGGGGGTCCATGGGGAAGCAAGGTTTATAACATACAACGAGGAAGTGTACTCCTTTTGAAATCCTTTGTCCAGTGTTAAAAATAATGGACACTACGGTGTTTATAGGTGAAGTGTTGATCTCTTAAAAAACGAAGTTCTGTTGCACTTGAATAGCAAAATGTGGACCAGCTAGGCAGTGTCAAAGGACAAAAAGACAGAAATATTGCAGGTGTAACAAATTGACATTGGTTTATGTATTTCTCAAAACTAATCCAACCCTACACTTAAGATATGTCCATTTTATGGTATAAAATTTTCATCTGTGTGTAATATATATAAATATGGATTTATCATATAAACCTGTGCATATGCATATATATTTGTTCTATATGTTCATTGTCATATACATGCATATATAAATAGCAAATGTTAAAAAAAAGGAGAAATGGAAAATCTATAATCATTGAAGTCCAACATTTTGATAAATCTCTCAATATAATGACCACTTTAAGCCAAAATTAGCAAATGAAATCCACTCGTGTGGATTTTTATCCGTTTATGGATAAAACATCACGATTGAGTGGATTATTCCAGATGTGCACGATGATTTGCCATTCATAAATCTATTAAAATTAGCATTTAATTATCCATTCAATTAACATAAGTGAGTATTCCTAGCCAGGGCCTGGTCAGTGCATAGAAAATTCAAAGAATCTGATGACAAAATGGAATCAATTCGTGTTTTTGTTTGTGTGTTTGTTTGTTAGGTGAAATTCACATAACGTGAAAACCACTTTAAAATGTAAACTTCAGTGGCATTTAGTGCATTAGCAACTTTGTCAATTCCAAAAAAAAAGTTTCCATCCTGCCAAAGAGAAACCCTGTGCATCAATGCCCCTGTACCCTTGGGAGATGTATTCCAAAGCCCCAAATGGATGCCTGAAACTACAGAAGGTACCAAACCGTCTATAGATACAATGTTTTCTCCTATGCATACAGACCTATGTGAAATTTTAATATATAAATTAGGCATAGTAAGATATTATCAACAGCTAATAATAGAATAAGTATAATAGTTATCATAATAAATAATTATGTGAATGTGGTACCTCTACGTCCCTAAGTATTTTATGGCACTGTACTTACCCTTTCTCTTGGGATGATGTGACATGCTTAGGTTTCCATGGGATGGAATGAAGTGAGGCGAACGGTTGATGTAGGCATTGTGAAATAATTTAAGCTTCTACTGACCTCCCGAAAATACACTGGCAGGAGGAGTATCTGCTTCTGGACTGTGGCGGGTAATGAAACCATAGAAAATGAAACTACAGAAACTTGGGAACTACCGTATCCATTCAGCAATGGCTGCTTATTTCCTACTCTTCCAGCCCCTAGCAACCATTATTCTGCTTTCTGTCCCTATAGATTAACTATTCTGAATATTTCAAACACTGGAATCATACATATGTGACGTTTGTGTATGGTTTCTATTACTTTTAGCGTAATGTTTTTGAGGTTCATATACAGTACAGTCCATATATCAGTACATCTTCCCTTTTTATAACTGAATAATATTTCACTGTATGGATATACCATATTTCATTTGTCCATTCTTCTTCTGCCAACTTTTAAATGGTGCTACTATTAATATTTACATATAATTATTTATTTGAATATGAATTTTTAGTTCTTTTGTGTGTATAGACAAAAGGAGAGAAATTGTGTATATACAAAAGGAGAGAAATTGTGTACATATTTCTCTAGAAGGGAAACTGCTGGGACATCTGGTAAAAATATGTTTTACTTTTTAAGAAACTGCCAAACTGTTTTCTAAAGTGGCTGGACCACATTATATTTCCCCCAGGAGGGTATAAATGATTCTAGTTTTTCCACATCCTCACCAACACTTCTTATTGTCTACATTTTTTTTTTCATTATAGATGTTGTAATTGATGTGAAGTGAAATCTCGTTGTGATTTTTATATACATTTCCCTAATGACTGTTGATGTTCAGCATTTACCTCATGTACCTATTGGTCATTTTTAATCTTCTTTGAAGATATATCTATTGAGGAACTTTGCCCATATTTTAATCGGAGTTTTGCTTTTTTGTTGTTGAGTTGGTTTCATAAAGTGAATTAGGAAGCATTGTATCTTCTTTCTTTTGGAGGAGTTGGGAGGATTGGTGTTAATTCTTTATTAAATGTTTGGTAGAATTCACCAATTGGAATCCATTTGGTCCTTGGCTTTGTTAAGAGTGTTTTTACCACTAATGTAATTTCTTGTCATAGATCTGTTGATATTTCCTATTGCTTTCTCAGTCACTCATTACAGTTTGTGTGTTTTAAATTTTTTTTTTCAACATTTATTTATTTTTGGGACAGAGAGAGACAGAGCATGAATGGGGGAGGGGCAGAGAGAGAGGGAGACACAGAATCGGAAACAGGCTCCAGGCTCTGAGCCATCAGCCCAGAGCCTGACGCGGGGCTCGAACTCACGGACCGCGAGATCGTGACCTGGATGAAGTCGGACGCTTAACCGACTGCGCCACCCAGGCGCCCCCAGTTTGTGTGTTTTGAGGAATCTTTTCATTTCATCAGGTTATCTAATTTGTTGTCATTAAAATGTTCATGTATTCTCTTATAGTCTCTTTTTAAGTCTGCAAAGTCTGTAGTAATGTCTCCATCCTCATGTCTGAATTTTGTAATTTGAATCTTTTTCTCTTTTTTAATCATGTAAGTTATGATTTGTAAATTTTACTTATCTTTTCAGAAAACCAACATTTGGTTATACTGATGTTCTCTGTTGTCTTTCTCCCCTCTATTTTGTGTGTCTCTGCTCTACTCTTTACTATTTCCTTCCTTATATCGCTTTGGGTTTAGTTCACTCTGTTTTTCTAGTTTACTGGAGTATAAAATTATTATTGATTTGAGATGCTCCTTTAATATACGAATGATAAAATCTCTTACTGGTCATTGTGCTCAGTGCATCCCATAAATACTGATATATTGTGTTTTATTTATATTTATCTCAAAGTAGTTTCTAATTTGCCTTGGGATTAATTTTTGACCTATTGGTCATTTTGAGCTATTGCAATTTTTGAGCTTTCCTTTGTATATTAATTTCTAGTTTCATTCCATTTTGGTCACAGAAGATAGTATAATTTTAATCTTTTAAAAATAATTGATACTCTCTTTGTGACCTAACACATGTTGTATCCTCAAAAATGTACCATGTGCACTTGAGAAGAATGTGTATTCTGATATTTATGGGTGGGGTATACGTATCTATATATTAGGTCTACTTGGCTTAAAGTGTTGCTCAAGTCCTTTATATTCTTGATTTTATGTCTTGTTGCTTTATTTATTATTGAAAGTTAGGTGTTGAAGTCTACAACTCTAATTATAGAACTACTTATTTCTCCCCTCAGTCATTTCTTTTTTTCTTTTTTTTTTTTTTTGCTTCATATTTTAAGGCTCTTCAGCTTGGGATGTATATCTTTATAAGTATTATATGTTCTAGATGAATTGATTCTTTTCTCAATGTATAAATATCCTTTAACAAATTTTTACTTAAAGTTGTTTTGTCTGATGGCCATATAGTCACCTTACCTTGGATATTCAGATTCATGTTTCTCATCAAATTTGGGAAGTAAATTTCGGTATTTCTTCAAATCTTTGTTCTGTTCTGTTATCACTTACCTTTTCTTCCAAGACTCCCATTAAGTTTATACTTGATGGTATCCCATAGGTCTCTTAGGCTCTATTCATTTTACCCTCTAGTGAATTTTTAATTTCAGTTAATATACTTTTCATTGCCAGAATTTATATTTGGTTTATTTTTAAAATACATATAAATGTATTTTTATAAATATAAAACAAATTGATAATTTATATCTCTTTATATCTGTATTTGTGGAGACATCATTCTACTGGTTTCCTGTAGTTATTTGTTCATATAATTCTTTAGTTTTTAGAATCTGTTAAAGAAAGTTGATGTAAGATCTTTGTCTAGTAAATAGAATGTCTGGCCTTCCTCAGGTATAGTTTCTGTTAAATTCATTTTTTTTTCTCTTGAATGGACCATGCACTCTTGTTCTTCTTATGCCTCATAATTTTATTTTTTGAAAACTAGACATTGTGCATATTGTAATATAATAATATTTGTAATCAGATTTTTCCACTCCTCAGTGCTTGGTATTGCTTTCTGTCATGGTCTCTGAAACCTCTGTCCCTTTAGCTTGGACTCAGATAGTGATTAGATAAAGATTTCCTTAAATACATAAGGAATACATAAGGCAATACATAAGACATGAGGGAAGGAAAGGGAAGGGAAGAGAAAGTAGGGGAGGGGAGGGGTGGGGAGGAGAGGGGAAGGGACGGGAAGGGAAGGGACGGGAAGGGAAGGGAAGGGAAAGGAAGGGAAGGGAAGAGAAGGGAAGGGAAGGGAAGGGAAAAGAAAAGGCTCTTCAGTTTTTAGAGATTGACTCTGTGTTGGGGTATGTCATCAGCACTTAAAATTAAAATTTGAAAACTTTGCCTTAACATTTTCTTCTTATGTGCATGGAAACTGAAGATTAGTCTGAGGGAAAAGTGTATGATCATCTCAAGTCTTTTCTGAGCATGCATTATGCCATGGAGTTGTATGTGGCTTTCCAGAATCCCCTACATAATTGGAAGTTTTTCAAATCCTCCCTGTTCCTTAAAGGAACTCACTTCTCAACTTTTCATCCCAGGATTTTGGCCTGCCTATTCACAGCTATAATCTTTTGCCCTCATTGGAAGTGGCTTTTTCATTTGCTTTTCAAAGTTTTCTTGGAGTCTAGGCTTAGTCCATTTACTGTCCTGATAGAGTTCCCAATGTTACATAAAACAAAGTCAATTACCTTTGCTGATCCTTCAGAGGAGTTCCAAAACGATCAAAACAGACAAACACTTGCTGGTGAGCATGGACCTCTTTGCTCCCTCAGGAGTTAGGGACCCACACTGGGAATATAGACTGTGTTTTTTAAGACCACAGTTATATTGGAGAGGAGTGGTCTTAAGTTAAAATACCTCAGGGCACCTGGGTGACTCAGTCAGTTGAACCTCTGACTCTTGATTTCAGCTCAGGTCATGATCCCAGGGTCGTGGGATGGAGTCCATGTTGGGCTCCACACTGAGTGTGAAGACTGCTTCAGATTCTCTCTTTCTCTCTTTGCCCCTCTCCCTTGCTCATGCTCTCTCTCTGTCTCAAATGAAAAATAATAATAAATTTTTAAAAATAAAATAAAACGCTTCAAGCCTCTCTTCTTGTATTTCAGTCACTTCTGTCCTGATTAAACATTCACTTGCTTCCTATAGACCTTTGATGTTTTCCAGAGTTCTGATGAAGTTTATTCTGATACTTTTTGCTCACATTTGGGGGTTTGTGTGGAAGTTCAGGCCCTTCGGATGTCCTATTCTTACTATTTTTGTTGGTATCACTAGATTGAGTAGCTTTTGTTGTGTGTCAAACCATTTCAGATTATTAGTGACTTATGCATAGGCACATTATCCTGCACATTAACAATTTAAGCAGGACTCAACTGAGCAATTCTGTTCTGAGCCAAGGTCAACTGATCTTTTGAGATCAAGGCTCAAGACACACAAGTACACCACATTCTGTTGGGAAAAGCAAACCAACAATCTCATCCCTGACCAATTGTGTGGAGACATAGACATCAGCTGTTAATGGGAGGATCCCCACTCCTGAAGTGACATTGGCATTGAGTGGGAAAACTGGACTTCCACAAAAATCTGACAGAAATTCAAAGTAACTTCTCCTTCCTCTGCTAGAGCTAAGTCAGAGAAGCCCATTAAAATGGTAAGTTTAGGGGCGCCTGGGTGGCTCAGTCGGTTAAGCATCTGACTTCGGCCCAGGTCACGATCTTACGGTTTGTGAATTAGAACCTCACATTGGGCTCTGTGCCGACAGCTCAGAGCCTGGAGCCTGCTTCGGATTCTGTGTCTCCCTCTCTCTCTGTCCCTCCCCTCCTCATGCACTCTCGCTCTCTCTCTCAAAAATAAATAAACATTAAAAAAAAAATTAGAAAAAACGATAAGTTTAAATACGATGCAGTTTCATGGCATAATATTGAAAATGTCCAGGTTTCAAATGAAAATCAAGCACCGTGTCAAAAACCACGGAAATATGGGACTGAATGAAAAACAGATAATCAATGATGCCAATACTGAGATGATGAGGATATTAGAATTATCAGATAAAGATTTTCAAGGAGCCATTATAAAATGCTTCAGTAAACTATAATGAAAATGCTAGAAAGAAATAAAAAAAAAAATAGGAAGACTTAGAAAAGAAAGTCTCAGCGGAGAAATAGCCAATAAGCAAATGAGCCAAATGCAAATTTCAGAACTGAAAAACACAATAACAATAAAATTGAATCAACAGCTCAAAAGTAAAAGGGAGACTGGGAAAAAACAATGAACTTGATGACAGAACAAAAGAAATGCTTTTATCTAAATAACAAAGAGAAAATAAACTAAGGGGACCTGTGGGCCTATAGAAAAAGATGTTATAATTATGGGGTTTTTTTTGAGGTCTGGAATGAGACGGGAAAGAAAGAGTGTGGAGCTAAAAAGATATTCAAAAAAATATGGCTGAAAACTTTTAAAATTGGGCAAAAGACATAAACTTATAATCCATATTCAGGAAGCTGATCAAATCACAAGAAAGATAAATCAAAACAAATCCACATCAGCATGCACATCATATCAATATTTATGACACATATATGATAAACATAGTTGGCATTTCTTCTCCATGAGTTTTCTAAACCATGTTTGCCTATGGAAGCAAAAACTATAGCATTATCTGAGGGGATTGTAAGGTAAGTAGATGAAATAGTTAAGATAATTATATTATGAATGAGGAAAGTGAGATAAAGGAATGTAAAAGGAGATGAAGTTTTTACACTTGAGTTGAACTGGTAAAAGAATGACATCAGTTGACTGTGATACGTTATGTAAAAGTCATGTAACACTTTGCAACCACCAGAAAAAAAGTCTATACAAAGAGATATATTCAAAAACACTCCTGATAAGTTAAATGAAATTCTAAAAAAGTGTTCAAGTAATCCACAGTAAGGCAGAAAACGAGTAAAGAGAACTGTATAACACAAAAAGAAAAAATAAAAAGGCATCCTTAATATTTCTTACATGTCAGCAATTGCTTTAAATGCAAATGGCAAAGTTCACCAATTGAGAAACAGAATGGCAGTTCAAAAAACATGATCCAAACACACATCGTCTATAAGATACCACATCAAACATAATGATATATACAGGCTAAGAGTAAAGGGATGCAAAAAGTTACCTAACACAGATGTTAATCAAAAGAAGTCAAGTACTACTATATTAATATTGAGGAAAGTAGACCTCAGAGCAAAGAGATTTACGTGAGACAGAAATGGACATTATATAATGATTAAATGGTCAATCCACCAAGAAGATATAGTAATTCTAAATGTGCATGTACCAAACAATGGATCTGCAAGATGGGTGAAGCAAAAACTGATAGAAGTGAAAGGAGAAAAAGACAAATACACAGTTCTATTTGCAGAAATTAATACATCTCCCTCTCCACGACTGAGAAAACAGCCAGACAGAAAATGAGGAAGGATATGGAAGAAGTTAAGAACACCATCAGGCAACAGAATCTAATTGACATTTATAGGACACTTTACCCAACAACAGCAGAACACACATTCTTTGCAAGTACTCATGAAACATATAACAAAATAAATCATACCCTGAGTCATAAAACAACCTGCAACGAATTTCAAAGAACTGAAATCATACACAGTGTATTCTTTGACCACAGTAGAATCAAACTAGAAATCAGTAGCATAAAAATAGCAGGAAAATCTCAAAACACATGGGAACTAAAAAACACATTTTTAAATACTCCATGGATCTAACAGAAAGTCTTAAAGAAAACTTTTGTAAATACATAAAATTGAATGAAGATGAAAATGCAACACATAAAATTTGCACGACCCTGGTAAGGTAGTCCCATGAGAGAAATTTATGGCGCTAAATGCACACTTTAAGAAAGAGATGAACACTTAAATCAATTTGAATTTCACTTCAAGATTGTGGAAAGACAAGAGGAAAATATACCAAAAGTAAGCAGAAAGAAGGGAAAGATAAAGATAAGAGTAGAAACCAATGAAATTGAAAACCGAATAGAGAAAGCCATATGAAACAAAGAGCTAGTTTTTGAAAAGATCAATAAAGTTGACAAACTCTTGGCAAAACTGTGTGTGACAAACTCTTGGCAAAACTCTCTCTTTCAGGGTGAAAGAGAGAGCGCAGAAATTACTAACATTGGGGATGAGCCAGGGAATAGAATACTGCTAAAGACCCTGTGTCCATCAAACAGATAATAAGGTAATACCAAGAGTGATTCTGCAAACAAATGAGATCACTTACATGAAAATGACCAATTTGTCCTAGAGCACAAATTACTGCAACTCACCAGATATGAAATAACTTAAGTAGCAGTGTTACTATTAAGGAAATTGAAGTCATAATTAGAAACTCTCACACAAGCAACTTCCAGACAACATAATCCCATGTTCAAAATTCAATCAGTGTAATCCATTGTATTCATAGGCTACAAAATAAAACTCATATAATCATATGAATCAGTATAGAAAGATTTCAACACCAATTCCTAATAAAAATGCTCAGGTGTTAAAAAAAAGAGTAGTGAGGAACTTCCTCAAGTTGACAAAAAGCTGCCATAAAAAAGCCTTCAGCCAACATTATACTATATGGTGAAAGATGGAACCCTTAACCTCTAAGATAAAAAACAGGGGGAGGACGTGTAGTCTCACCATTCCAGTATAATATAGTGCTTCAAGCTCTTGACAGTGCAGCAAGAAAAAGAAATAAAAGGCATACATGTTAGAAAAGAAAAAAATAAATAAAACTATTTCCAGATGATATCACTATGTAGAAAATCCCCCAGGAAACTACCAAAAAAAAAAAAAAAACCCACAAAAACAAAACAAAACAAAACAAAAAAGTCTCCTGGAATTAATGCATCAGTTTCCAGTTTGCAGGATACAAGGTAAATATACAAAAATAAATTATGTTTCTATATACCAGCAATGAGCAGGTACAAACTAAACAATCAGTTTAAAAATATACTAAGGTAAATATAACAAAATGTGAGCAGGACTTGTATGCTGGAAACTACAAAAGGCTGATAAAAGAAATAGAATAAATGGAGAAACAGAGTATTTATGAATTGAACAACCCAAGAGTAAAAATTCTCCCTAAAGTGATATACAGGTTTATTTTATTTTATTTTATTTTATTTTATTTTATTTATTTTTATTTTATTTTTAATAATATATAGGTTTAACTCAATTCTAATCAAAATGCCAGCAAGAATTTTCTAGACATAAATAACATTATTTTAAGGCTCATTTTTTTTTTATTTTTAAATTTACATCCACGTTAGCATATAGTGCAATAATGATTTCAGGAGTAGATTCCAGTGATTCATCCCCTGTGTGTAACACCCAGTGCTCATCCCCAACAAGTGCTCTTCCTTAACCCCTTACCCATTTAGCCCATCCCCTACCCACAGCCCCTCCAGCAACCCTCAGTTTGTTCTCTGTATTTAAGACTTTCTTATGTTTTGTCCCCCTGCTTGTTTTTATGTAAGGCTCCTATTTAAGGATAAAGAAGCTATAACAGGTAAAATGATTTTGGAAAAGAAGAATAAAGTTCAAGGAATCAATTTATAGATTTCAAGACTTATTATATAGCCACAATAATCAACATATGGTAGTTTTTGTAGAAGAACAGACCCATTATCAATGGAAAAGATTAGGAACCTAAAAAAACCACACATATATGTCAATTGATTTTCAACATGTAGCAAAAGCAGTCAATCTCAGGAAGGATGTGGTTTTTCAAGGAAGTCTGGAACAATTAGATACTTATAAACAAACAAACCTTGACCTAAGTCTCACATCTTATCCAAATTTATCTCAAATTGAATCATGGGTGTAAAATGTAAACTATAGGGGCACCTGTGTGGCTCAGTAGGTTAAGCAACTGACTCTTGATTTCGGCTCAGGTCATGATCTCAGGGTGATGATATTGAGCCCCTTTTTGGACTCTGCACTGGCAGCATGAGCCTGCTTGGGATTCTCTCTCCCTCTCTCTCCCTCTGCCTCTCTGACTCTCTCCTGCTCTCTCTCTCTCTCTCTCTTTCTCTCAAAATAATAAGTAAACTTTATAAGACAAAATAAATGTAAAGTGTAAATTAAAATTTTAGAAAAAATAGGAGAAAATCAATAAAAAACATGATCTATTAAACGAAATATATATATATACATTCATATTTATATTCCACATTTTTTGAAGCTACAAAAGCTGGTTAAAATACCCCATATTGTTAGTGATCGGAATAGTGATTCCCCTTGGAGAATAATAACTGGAGGATAACATGATAAGAATCTTGGCAAGTTGGTAATATTCTGAGCTCCAGGTACTAGTTAAACAGGTATGTTTTGTCGGTGAAAATTCATTAAGCTGTGTGTTCATAGGATGTGCTTGTCAATATATTTATTTTATTTCAGAAAAAAATGGAAGAAGATAAGCTGAGAAATACTGAGATGGAATATCATTGTAACTTAAGAAGTAGGAGACACCATCCACAGCCTTTGGATTTAGAGAACCTAAATCGTCAGTCTTCTATCATCATTCCTGGGTGAAGAAATAGCTTTGTATTCTCTCCCATGAGAAAGAGCAGCAAACGCTTGTGTGGTGTTGATATCCATCTTTTTTTAGTTGGATGATATCACTGTATGTGGAAAGAAGAATGTATGTGTGGTCAGTGAAGGGGGTAGACGATGCGTGCGCTTGGGTAGTCAAGATGAACTGCTGGGGAGCTCGTCCAATTCTCCCTTCCCTTGTGAAAAGTCACTGAATACACCTGCTGGCCCCAAGTTGCCATGGTCCCATAGGTGACAATCCCCCTTGTTCTCTATGTGTAGAACTGATTAGTCCAGGACTCATATGAGATCGGCACATGTTATCTTCTTCATCCTCCTCTCCCTCCTCCTCCTGCTCCTCCCCGGGGGAACGTGACATATCTGACATATCCCACTAGGGGCACAAATGTTAAGTCATTGATGCTGAGTAATGTAACAGCACCGTAGTGACACAGCCCAATGAGCTCCTGTTGTTGAGATTTCTGGAACTTCTCTGCTTCTTCCCTTTCCAAGGCTTGATTATTTAAGTCCTTCTAGGAGCCCTAAACAAATGATCTTCCAGTCAGTTGACCCTTGTGGTTAGTCAAGCCAGAATCTATTTCTATCTGTTTTAACACAAAGAACTGTTAAGTAGTATAGACATATCCCAAAGTAGTTTGGAGAAGTAAAATAAATGTGTATAAATAAATTCATGAAATTCTGAGCACATGGTAGGTTTTGTGTAAGGTGTCCCTACTTGTATGATTAAATTTTGCTCTTCCCATAATTTGCCGTATTATCAACAATGAGCCATGGAGAGCACAGGGTTTTTAGTGCAGTGAAATGATTCTGTACATTGCTATAATAATGGAGATATGTCATTATACATTTGTCAAACCCTACAGAATGTACAACACCAAGAGGGAACTCTAATGAATAAAGTATGGACTTTGGATGATTACTGTGTGCCAATATAGGATCATCAATTGTGACAGATGCACCACCCCACTACAGGATGTTGACAGTTCAAGAGGCTGTGTGTGAGGGAGGGCAGGGGTTATATGAGAACTCCCCAAGTTCTGCTTTTTTTTTTTTTTTTTTGCTATGATCCTAAACCTCCTGTAAAAACTAAAGTCTTATTGTAAGGGAAAAAATATTAACAACAACAAAAAAAACCATTCGACTCCTTATGTATTTTCCTACTAATTGTAATCAGGTGGTATTGACTCAACCCCTATCTTCTTCACAGACTTTATGTGAATAATATATGAAACTTAATATATTTAATATATTATATGAAATTTAATATATAAATGGAAGGGAAAAATGTAATACACTTAAAAATGTATAATATGAAAAGGCGTATTATTTAATTTTTGGTTACTTGATATAGCTTTTCTTACCCTTTTCATATACAAAAATATTTTCATGTATCTAACATATTATGTATTACATATTGTATAATATATTACATTATAATAAAAACCAATATAAAAGAACATTTTATGCTTTGAATTGTAATCAGCATAAATTATTTTATTAAAATTAAAATTCCATTTAAATGACCTAATTATGTATTTAATTTGAGAAAAAGTATATAAATTAATTTATAACAAAAAATATTATGGCCTAATTTTATAACTAATGTGAATACAATAATATTTAAGAAATATTTATTTCCCACCTTAGGCTGAGCTCTGTGATGAAACAAACAAAACAATAAAAATTAATACATATTCTTTTAACAACTCAAGTGGTAAATTCTGTAACTGAAATATATTTAAAATACTCACGAGGTGAGTCCTGAGGAGGGATAAATATATATGCCTGGGAGAAGAAAAATGCTTCATAGCAGAGAGGGCATTTAAATGAACCCCTGATGAATTCATAGGATCTCATGGGGGAGAAGCTGACTAAACAACTTTTCAGGCAGAGAGCGCAAGGCTGGAAAAATCACAAGGATACTTTTGGGCGAGTGGATAATTAAGCGGACCCAGAATGCCATCGCAACTGTCAAGGACAGCAGAAACGGAACAAGGAAGCACATGCAGAGAAGTAACCAGAAGGGACCTAAGTGGCCCGTGTTAATGTACTTGGACCATGTCAGTACGGAGCCTTTGTTTAAGATAAATGGCATGATCCCAAGTGGCTTTTAAATTCAGCACTTTGGCAATAATAGTGGTGTCACAGTTTCCTGGGAAACAGAGGGCAGGGGCCCGAATGACTCACATAAACAAAATAAAATTAAGACTTAGAAAATCCTAAGACAATCACCTTTATTCAAAATTTTGATGATGAGTTGTTTGCTCAGTAAGGGAAGGAGTCATGAACGACTTCGATTTCAGCTGGATATATGTTAATAATATTACGTGGATATTTACAAGATGAGAAAATGTTACCAAAATGATAAGTATTCAGGGATACAGACAGGCATCTGTGAAGCATGCTAGAACTTTCCAGGCAGTGACAGCACGTCATGAAACCAGGCAGAGGAGTGTTCTGTGCACGAGGCCCCGTGACTGCACAGATTGCACCTGCATGAGGCTGGCTCTGCCCCCAGACAGCAGAAAGTCTAGCTGCAAATCTTAGGAGAGCCTACTGAGCTGGGGAAACAGGTCAAACGTCACTGGTGTTAAAAGCAAAAACTAAAGAAACAGGAGAGCTTAGTGACTCTACGGAAAAGGATACAGGATGGGTCCCAGAAGGGTGGCATTTTCAAGAAAATTAAAACAGTTAAAGAGATAAATAAGCAATGGTCCGAACAGGAGAGGGCCATCTGGAAAAGAAATAGGGAACTATCAGAATGTGGAAATAAAGAAAGAGAGCAGCCTGCATTGCAAAATAGCAGAGGGAAGTGGACACTAAACTTGAAAGGATAATTAGAAGCTACCGGTGATTAGATCTCAATCAGTGGACCCAGGAAGAAATGCCCCCCGGGTCACAAGATAAATATAATTTGACAAAAAGGAGCAATGCCTTCATGACTTTGATTCTGCAAAAGTGTCGATGTGATGTTTCTTTAAAAAGAAAAATATCATGGGTCACCTGGGTGGCTCAGTTGGTTAAGCGTCTGACTTCAGCTCAGATCATGATCTCACAGTCCTTGAGATTGAGCCCCGCGTCGGGCTCTGGGCTGACTGCTTTGAGCCTGGAGCCTGCTTCGGTTTCTGTGTCTCCCTCTCTCTCTGCCCCTCCCCTGCTCACAGTCTGTCTCTCTCTGTCTCTCAATAATAAATAAACGTTAAAAAATAAAAAAAAAGAGAAATACCAACTTCCAGATTCCAATAAATGTTGAGATGTTTCTTTCTAAGACATAGCAGACACCTTCCTTTCAATAAGAATGTTAATTTGTATCTGAAAAGGTAATGATAGGATGCTGCCATTTCAAAATCTACCTACACTCCATGTTTCAGTGGGAGGAAGGCATATGAAGACTTAAAGTCCTGTACTGGATTGAAAAACTAGAATGTAAAGCTGATGTTTTATGGTGCTGATGTTTTATGTTATTGGCAGTCGTAATACACATTTTACTTTAAAAACGTAAATAAAATTCTATGAGAGCATTACTGGTCATGTCTTATTATTTTAATTTTACAGAAGAGGACGTTGAAACACGGAGTGAAATGCCAGTGTGTGAATATTTGGTTAAATGTTCCATCATCTATAGAATACTCCCTCAGGCACTTATTTTAATAGTCTCCCTAATCATCTGCTTTAGCGGAATACTCTCCTTTCTTCCCCTAATTTACTGCTCAGAGAAAATGCATAGGGTCTGATGGCAAAAATAAAGAGAAATGGGACTTGATTATTTTGCAACTTAATAGCTGATGTCTTGAGTGTAAAGACGTAACCACAATAAGGATTCTAATCTAGTCACACATGTTCTGTTTCAGTTTCACTGCCAGGACTATGTGAAAGCGAAGCGTGAACCCAGTTTCTGATTATGGCTATATAACAGGAAATGGACACATTTGAGGGGGGTGGGTCAGACAGTAATGCTCTGCCAAATGGGAGAAAATCATTAGTTGAGATAACAGCGGTCTCGATGAGGCTTCCTCATTAGTTAAGTGACTCCCATTTGCAACTTAGCCCAGCAATATGCATGATGAGAATGTCTACCTTGTGTAAATTGTGGGACAGTTCTGCTCAGCTTGCCCTTAGCAGCTAGAGGAGATGGGCTCAGACTTCCACTCCATTACGTAATTCTTTTCTTTCCAAGAGTTTTCATCTGGTTCCAGGATGCTTGCTTTCTAATGGCTGCTAATGTCTTCAATATATTATTTTCATGTACTTCCTGAATTTTTAAATTGTTCTACCTTTCTGCATGGGTTGCTCCACTTTTTCTCTCTGTTTGTTGAGGTAGGCATTCCTTACTATCCCAAATAAAAGTCACCATTGGCTTTTGTGCATGGAAGACTTCAGGAAAAGCTTGGAAGAATTGAGGGATTTGTGTTACCGTAAGACAAATACGACCGCATGGACTATGAAATCCTGGTGTTTTTAGAGTTCTTATCAATTTTGCCATTTTTTCCCCCAGCTTTATTGACTGACAAAAATTGAAATATATTTAAAGTATGTGATGTGATAATTTGATATATGTGTGTATTTATAAAGGATTCTTACCACGGTAATTAATACACTCATGACTCCCATGGCTAACTTTGTGTGTGAGAGAGAACCTTGAAGATACATTGTCTTACTAAATTTCAATTATACAATGCACTATTATCAACTACATTAGATCCTCAGAACTCACGTATCATGGAACGTTTGTCCCCTTTTACCAATACTCACTTTCCTACTCTCTGTTTCTATGAGTTCAACATTTTTTTTTTTTTTCATGAATCCCCACGTGAGTTACACTAAGGCATTTGTCTTTCTCCGTCTGGCTTACTGTGCTTAGCATAACGCTCTTCAACCTCATCTATATTGTGGCAAAAATGGCAAGAATTTCTCTTTTTTAAAGACTGAATAATATTCAATTATGTGTGTGTGTGCGTGTGTGTGTGTGTTTTTTTTTTTTTTTTTTTCGTCCATTCATCTGTTAATGCTTGGGTGATTTTCATGTCCTGGCTATTAGGAATAAAACTCCCGAAAGTGGATGTATGCCTTTGAGATCGTGATTTCATGTCATTCGGATATGTACTCAGAAGCGGGATTGCTGAGTGGATCAGATGGTAGTTTTATTTTTAATTCCTTGAGGAACCTCCAGGTTGTTTCCATAGTGGCTCTGCAAGTTTTCTTTCCCAGAAACAATGAACAATATTCCCTTTTCTCCACATCCTCATCAGCATTTGTCATCCTAACAGTTGTGAGGTGATATCACACTGTGGTTTTGATTTGTGTTTCCCTGATGATTAATATCTTTTCACATACCTACTGCCCATCTCTATGTCTTTGCAATAATGTTTATTCAGTTCCTTTGCCCATTTTCTTAGCCAGGCTTTATATAGAATGGCATATATATATATATATATTGCTCTTGTGAAAACCTTTAGCTAGACAAACTAAGAAAAAAAGGAGATTCAAAGAAATAAAAGCAGAAATGAAAAAGGAACCATTAGAACTGGTAACAGAAATACTAAGGATCATAAGAAACTACTATGAACCAACAAATAAGATAACCTAGATGAAATGGATAAGTTCTTAGAAACATACAACTCATCAAGACTAAATCATGAAGAAATAGAAAATCTGAACAGGCAAATTATGAATAAGGGGACTGTATCAGTTTTCAAAACTTCCCACCCAATAAAAGTACAAGGCAGGATGGTTTCTTTGGTGAATTCTACTGAATTTTTAAAGAAGAATTAATATCAATTCTTCTCAAAGTCATTTTATAAGACCAGCATTACTCTGATACTGAAACCAGGTAAGAATGCTATGAGATGAGAAATTTACAAGCCAATATCCTTAATGAACAAAAATATCCTTGAAGCAAAAATCCTGAGCAGAATATTAGCAAAACCAAATTCAACAACACATTAAACGATCATACAACATGATCAAGTGGGCTTTATTCCTGAGATGCAGAGATAGTTAAACATATGCAAATCAATAACTATATGCCACAGTAACAAATGTAACAACCTTTCATGATTAAAAAACATCCTCTCAGTAAAGTGAGTACAGAGGAAATGTTCCTCAAGATAATAAAGGCCATATATAACCAATCCACAGCTAACATCATGCTCGGATATGAAAACCTGAATTTTTTTTTTTCTCTAAGCCCAGGAACAAGACAAGAATCCTACTCTTACCACTCTTACTCAACATAATACTGGAAGTCCTAGCCAGAGCAATGCAGTAAGAAAAAAAGAAGTGAAAGCATCCAAAACAGAAAGGAAGAAGTAAAACTGACGCTATTTGCAATTAACATGATACATATATATCATGTATATATCATGATACATATATACACACACACACACACACACACACATACATATGTATATATATGTATATATGCATATACACACACACACACATATATATGCCAGAAGTGGAGGGCTGGGTTCGCCAAAATAAGTCCTGGGGATATAATTTACAGCATGGCGACTGTAGTTGTATGCACTGTTGTACTGCATACTTGAAATTTGCTAAGAGAGTAGATCTTAGATTTTCTCATCACACGAAGAAGAAATTTGTAGTTATGCATGGCGATTGAGATTAGCTAAACTTATTGTGACAATACATACATTATCCGAACATTGTGTTTTATACCTAAAGTTAATACAGTGCTATATGTCAACTATATTTCAATCAAAAAAAATTAAAAAAATAAATTTAAAAAGCATCACTAAATTCCTAAAGCATGTGTGACATCTATGGAGTGTTTATTGTAAATATAAAATATATGCCAGATGCTGTGTGAAATTCCACTTAGGTCTTTTTTTTCCTTTAAATCCTTAGCTTACTTTCTTTCAGTGAAAGAAAATTTCATCTGTACTTTAGAATTGCAACTCCCCACCCTACAACACTACTGAGTTCCATGGCTTTATTTCTCCCTATAGTAGGTTTGTCAAGACTTGGATGCACTTTCTTTCTATCAGCCTATCCCTTCCATCAGAAACCCTCGTTCTGAATGATAGTGCATCCTAAGATTCTGTTTTTAATTTCCTTTTTCACATTTAGTGAACACGTGCTAGAGATCTCTAATCATGTTGGCCATCCTTTCTTTTTTCAAAACCTAATTTATCTTTCCTATTTTGTTAACATTTAACAGAATTTATATTCAACTTTACACTGGCGGAGAATTCCATGTTTAGTGTTCAATATACACTCTTTATGTTCAGTTCTGCTATAAGAAGTTTCCCCTGAGACAGTTAATCTTCACCTTCATCAAATCCCACACAAATGTACAATTCAATGTGTATTTTTTTAGTATCATGATAGTCTTTGGCTTTTAAAAACTCGTTTTCCAGTTTCTTTTGTCCTTTTATACTGATTTTTTTTCATTTTTCTGGACTATACTTGTTGGTAATTAATTCATCAAATGTATTTAACTAATGGTTTTTCTAAGTTCTTACCCTGCCGAAATGCTTTATTCTTCCATAGGAATCCAATTTTGCATTGGCATAGAATTCTAGATTCAAAGCATTTTCCTAGAGAAATTCATAGAAAATGTTTTGTTATTTTTAAAATGGAGCATCTGAATCTGTTTTGAAATTTTACTTATATATGCATCTTGTAATCTGTATTCATTATGTATTGTGGTCAGTGGACATTCTCAGTATGAAGGCTTTTGACTTCTACTTATTTTTTTTTAAGTGATGGGCAATGTGATTCCAGTGGTTCTTAGCTTTTTGTCTTTTACCCTGTGTCAGAGGTGGTCAGATTCAACCCCTTGTTTTCCTTCCAGTGGGGTGTGGCTGGGGGTGTAAGTTCTTTCCAGCGGAATGTGAGCAGCTAAGATGTGTGGCCATTGTATAATTAAGGGATAGCAGCCATGCATAACATCCACATGCATGCTTCGGTGATGTTCTTTCCTCCCCTGGGCTGAGAGTGATGCCCCGGGGGAATCCCACCACCTGGATCTCTGAATGAACCATGAAGAACCCTCCATTGCTACCAACCAGAATGCTACATTCCTTGCAGTATTTGAGCAAGAATTAACCTCTTGCTTTATTAAATCACTGAAATGCTGACCTATATTTGTTCTCATATTCTAGCCTATCCTAAATATGTGCTATTCTTATGCTGCATATGCTGAATAATGAAAGTATTCTGCATTTTAAACTCTTTGCATATTTTACTTATATTTGTTGGTACCACTCCTGTAGTAAGTCCCTGAGTTCATCTCTTTGCTTACTTCTTTTCAGTTGTGTCCAGTTTTTCTTTTCCTTTTTCTTCAATGGTGATAATCTTCATTTGTAAGGGGTTTAATTGATATTTTTTTCTAAAACAATCTGTTCTTATTTCTGGGCTGTAATATCTTACTTAGTAACTCTGGAAGTGTTGATTATATATTATGAAGTCATCTATTTCTTAATTACAATTAATTATTTGTATTTTTTAAGTATTTTTATTTATTTTGAGAAGGAGAGAGAGAAGGACGGGGGCAGAGAGAGACAGGGAAAGAGAGAATCCCAAGCAGATTCTGCACTGTCATCGTGGAGCCCAATGTAGGGCTTGAACGCATGAACTGCAAGATCATGACTGGAGCTGAAACCAAAAGTCCGACGCTTAACCAACTGAGCCACCCAGACATTTATTTGGTTCATGTTTTTACTGTTTATCTTAATAGTTCTTTTGTTAATATTTGGTGATTAATGTTTGTATGTTCATCTTTCTCTTAGAGACACCCTGTGAGCCTGCCTGTGCATGCATTTTCAAAATTTACCTCTATGGAGTCCGTAGAAGGGAATTTATGTGTTGCCAATAATCATGGACCATTTCTGGATCATCTAAGTTTGGGCGTTTTTCATCACGATGCTGATTTTCCCCCCCTCATTTTCCTGAAGACTGACCTGCCTCTCTGTCTGCCAAATCTAAACTCACTCTTATAGCCTGAGGGTAAACACCTCTGATGTTCACTGCTGGCACAAATAGAGACCAAGTTGCCATGTAGGAACCATCCCAACATATGAAAAGTAATGTCCATCAACATTGAATGTCAGAATATTTGCCCCAAAGTCCCTTTTGCGATGGTATCTCTTATCTCTCAGCTTGAGGTAGCTGCTAACCAAATCACACCTTTTCTAGGAGTCCTCCTCTGTTTATCCTGAATCTGTAGTGATTTCTGATATTCCTAAATTTTTTTTATCTGCAGATGGGATGCATTCTTGTTTTCCACAACTTTTATGGCATTCTGTGTTCACATTATATTTTCTGCAATTCCTGAAAATTTCGGTGAGGGTTTGAGATGAATATGTGTTTTTGTTGTTTCCTTCCTTCCTTCCTTCCTTCCTTCCTTCCTTCCTTTCTTTCTTCTTTCTCTTTCTTTCTTTCTTTTCCAATCCAATTCCCTTTTGGGAACTTGTCTGTATCAAAGTCAAGCAGTGATAATTCCAAATTATTCCTGCTTTTTCTTTTCATTTGGTGACAAAACTGACAGCTTAGAAATGAGGGGAACAAACACAAATCCATCAATGGCTATGTAGGAGGGACTAACCTTAAATGCAGCATGAGTCCTATAAACTAGGATGTAAGAAGTTGCCAGGTTTAAGAAGATGAAGTCTGTCCATTGTTTGGCAAGCTGCAACCAGAACGCTGATCCCTGGATATGTCTTTATTCCAACAGGTGGGTGATATGGACCCTTAGCTATGAGAAAAAGAAGATTTGCAGATTTCAAGAGTTTTCAGTTAATACGCTAAGCATGTGAGCATATAATATTTCAACAACAGTGATATCCTTTGTTATAGCAATAATAACTAATATTTTCTAGCCCATATGTGCTCAGTTCTATGCTATTTTATGTATATGGCTTCATTTAACTATCACTTCATTTCTGTTAGTGATATTATCCTCTTTTCACAGAAGAGGATACTGAGGCACCAAGAGAATAAGTAACCCATCCAAAGTCACATGAGTCAGTGACAGCATTTGAACTCAGGTTTACCTGACCTCAAAGTGCATGTTTTTGATCACTCTACTGTGTTGCTATATTGTGCTATGTTGTAAAACACTATGCTATATATTGTTTCCCTCTGGTCCATCCATTATTCTGATAAATCTAATAAATATTCATTCATTTCAATTACAATGAGTTATATATATATTTTTTAAATGTTTATTTATTTTTGAGACAGAGAGACACAGAGCATGAGCGGTGGAGGGTCAGAGAGAGAGGGAGACACAGAATTGGAAACAGGCTCCAGGCTCTGAGCTGTCAGCAGAGAGCCCAATGCGGGGCTTGAACTCACGGACCGTGAGATCATGACCTGAGCCGAAGTCGGACGTTTAACCGACTGAGCCACCCAGGCGCCCCACAATGAGTTATATTTTTAAATCAGAATCAACTAGCACATTCAAAGGCAAAAAAATAAGGTGATATATTTAAAACACTTAGCCTAAGAGCTTACAGATACAACACATTTAGTAGTTATTGGATAATTGAAACCCCTTCATGTGTCTTATTCCAAAAGGCCCACGTCTCAACTATTAACAAATCCCACATTCATGCTCAGCATTTCATTGAGATGCACTTATAGTGAAAGACCGACGTGTGCACCGCCCTGTCTCCCCCCAGGAGAGTCTTTAGTGGTAAAATTCCTTGCTAGCTTTCTACTTTGTAATCTCTCAACATGGAACAGTGAAACTTAGAATTTGAATTTCTGGAATAAATATTTGTCTGTTTTCTGATAATCTTGGCCTGTTCATAATGTCAAGATGTGCATACAGTATGATGCATGTGCTTTTCTATACCTCCTAGTGGATGAACTGTGTGTGTGTGTGTGTGTGTGTGTGTGTGTGTGTGCGCGCGCACGCGCGCGCAGGCACGTGCTGATTTGTTTTCAAAAGAAACCAAATGTAAGGTACGTTAGTTGTTTTAAATACTTTCAGGTACATTTTACTGCAGTTATTGCTAACCAGGGAAAGTTGCAGGCGATAATCAAGTGAATGTTTAATACTTCTTAATGTTGTCGTCTTTGAATATCCACCACTTTGCTGTTTTGACAACTCAGCAGTTCTCCCTCTGCTACTCTTCCCTTTGCCTAAACTCCATGCTGCCTGGAGAATGAGAAAGCACAAAGGGACAGATTGTAGGTTTAGATCATAAACTGATAATCACCTGCAACATCCCATAATTTCCTTGAATGCGGGGAAAAGATATTTCTTAAGTCATGTAATTATGGTTTTATGTGGTATCCTTTACATTTCTATTTGTGTGGATTGCAATTCCCAACTGCCTGCCATTTCCTCCTAAAATTGAAATGTAAATCTAATTGGAAGTTAATGTGGGATTATCACTGTTGCCGTGTTAGCTATTTATATGTATATATTGCATGTATAAATAGCTATTTTGCATTTAAACATTTCTGGCAGGAGTTAATTGCAACACAGAGGTAGTCTTAAGGGTATACTGGGCAACATGTCAGACATACAGTTTACTTCAGGGCCTCAAGATTTTGCTTGTGACATAAGTAGGATATGTTATATGCAATACCATGTTTGATATCGGGGAATTCATTTTTTATTTTTTTATTTTGAGATAACGAGAGAGAGAGAGAGAGAGAGAGAGAGAGAAAGTGTAAGTGGGGGAGGGATAGAGGGAGGGAGAGAAATCTTAAGCAGGTTCCACCCCTAGCCCAGAGCCTGACACGTGGGGTCGACCTCACCACCATGAGATCATGAGCTGACGTACAGAGTTGGACGCTTAACCAACTGAGCCACCCAGGTACCCCAAGAATGCTGACTTTTCTTGAGGAGAAGCCATGGCCAAAGTTGAGGGACAAAGTGTGATTGTTGGTCTTAATAATAAACCCATTCATTGATGTATTCCAAATTTTTCCTTAATAATTAATGTGGTTCTATTATTAATGAACGCAATTTAGCTTTTCTGAAGTTTTTTTTTTTCACATTTGTCTCTCTAAAGGCTTATGATATTTTGAAATCCAAATCAAAAGCTAAAAGTATCTACATACATGGTTTGATAAGATTATTAATAAGTCCTTTCCTTTATGGAACCCAGTTGGTTACTGGTTTGCCTGTTTTTTGTTTATTTGGAGTTCTAGTCCACTACTTGATTTATTTTAAGATCTGGGCCTGCATTCAGTTTCATTTTTGGATAAAGAAGAAAAAAAATGACCTTTTCTAAACAAAACATAAAAGAAAGAACAGAAGAGAGAGAACATCAAAACTTATATTTATTAGCTTCTTGGACAAGTTCCCCGGCAAAGGAAGAATTCAAGTCTCAAATATCCACGTTCGTGCATTTGTCATACCGTAAAATTGCTGATTGTGAATAGTGGTTTTTCCAAATGGTGGTGATCCTTTTTATTATTTTAGTTTTTACTGTTTTTCAAGCATTTCTTATATTTATTACCTCTATTTACCAATATCATCTCTGTGAAATGGATAGAAAAAAGAAAATTGTCTCCATTAGGGGCGGGAGAAATTGAAGACTGATGAAGGAAAATTAGAGCCAACAACTCTATCTAATCACATGAGCTCTGGGAAGGCCCTGAGTGGAACCACCTTGTTGATTTTTGTGTTCCCAGCGGATAACACCATGCCTGAGACATAGCTGTTATTTCTTAAATAAAGGTAAATGAACGACTAGGTGAGCAGGGTCCTAGCTTAAGACCATGTCTGTACCCCTCCTCACCTCAATCCACAGCCTTTCATGCGAGCTACATAGACAGGAAGATGTGTTTCCTCGACTTTTCCAAGTCCTTCATTTTTCATTTTTGTTATCCTCTGTTCTCAGTGCAGGTGTCACCACAGATTCTGACAATGGAGGATTTGAATGAACTTACTAGATGATACTACTTCCCAATCATGATCTTTTCCTTCTAGATTTTAAAGCAGGCTCCAATTACAACAGGCCAACGTTCTCACGAGTGATGGCATTATTCTCTTCTGCGGGTCCTGTAGATGAATGTCTTGCTTAAGTGGAGAGATGTGCCTCAGGCAGTTGGCCCATTTGTAAGGGAGACAGCTCTGTCTGAACCTGTGGCTAGAGAAGAAGACCCCGCTTCAGTGAGAAGGCGGTTTTTGCTACAAGTCGAGGGCTGTGTTGGGAAAGCCTTCCGTCTTTCGCATGACAAGTTAGGCACAGCACTTCTTCCCCGTGTCTTCTCTCATCTTCGAATGTGCCTTCACTTAAAAACCTTTTATTTCATTTCCCTACTTAACTCAGGAAAATCTCTCCCCCTAATGAGGTTGTGTGGAGATTTGGGTCACGCAGCCATGGAAGAAAAGGATGCATTCGTCCAGGCACTCTACTAGGGATGACGTCTGCATGCTTTCATTGACTGTTGCTTGGTGAGTTAGGGCAGTTGTCTCTTTTGATAGCTGAGCGTATCCAAGGCTAAGAGGGATGAGGAGGGGTCTCGCCAAGGGGTGGTTGACCCCAGAGTGCCTGCTTGCCCCACAACGCTGAGCTGGACCTGGGCTCAAACAGTCTGGGTGCTAGAGTCAGATGTCCCACTAAAAACCATCCTATGTGACCTTGGGCATTTCATTACAATGTCAGGTGAGTGTCATTTGGAGGGAAGATTTCATTTCTCTACAATTAATAGAGCAACTGTATAATTGTTTATTAAGATTCTCCTGTGAGCTGGGTTCCATAGCACCGGAAATGGCAGAGGAACAAGAGAGATCCACCCCTGCCCTTGACCCTAGACTAATAAATGATCTTGTTTTAAGAATCCAAAGAAGTGAGAGTAGACAATTTGTAAAAATGAAAACAATGCACTCCTAAGACAGGTGAGAACACCTTTTCATACGTACGTGAAAGTCAGAAAACATCTCTTTAGAACTTCAAAGGCATCAATGTGTTTTGTGGGTTTTTTTTTTTTTTTTTTTTTTTTTGGTCAAAAATTCCTGCTAATTAGGTCTGAGAGAGCCAATGTTACTTTTTCCTGAACAGATGATAACACAGCTTAAATATCAATTTGGAAATAGAAGAAGGCCCTTTTTGTCACAATTCTAAGAAAGCAGATTTTTTTTTTGCACATGATCTAGTTTTAATTCTCGTTTATATATGCTGTTATATAGACACAATGCATATAGCATTTAGGACCATTCTGCTTTTCACTGACTGGTGTTTTTTTAGATGGCTTCCACACTTCTGTAATCAAAGCCCATATTTATTTTTTATTTTGACTCCATCTCATTTAAACATCACTAGGGCAGCATCTAACATGGACTTGAAAGACAATGAGAATATATTTAGTATAGAGGGTAGGGTGAAGGGCAGTGGATCCAAATGGTCTGAGTTCAATTCCCAGGTCCACCACCCAATGAATGTGTAGCACTGGGCAAGTTATTTAATGTCCAACGTGCCTCCGTCTTTTCTTCTGTGAAATGGAGATAATGTATTCATCTCAAGAGTTGTGAGCATTCAGGAAAGTAGTGTATTAGAATTCTTGGGTCACTACCTGATACACTCAGCAAACACTCAGCGAATGGTGTTACTAATAAATATTTCTCAAAGTGGAAATACATAATGATAGGATATTAAGATGAAATCGTAACAGTCTTCGGTATAAAATCCTGAACTCCAAAATGTTTTATGCAGTTACTAAAATAGCAGCACAATGTGGTAATCGTAAATGTGTTTAAATGTTTTCTATATTGACATATCACATCATTTATTAAATTGTTATGCATTTTTATGTTGTTTTCCGTCTTCAGTTATTTTACATGCTCTTGTAGTAAATCACTTGAGAGAGTTTCCTTTTAGATGTATTTGTTTGGGATAAGAAAGCCAAAATATATTAATACGGGTTAAGATGGATACTAAGAACGTATTTTCAGAATAAGGGTAAGCTAATTTTGTTAACTCACATTTTATCCAACATTGGATGTACATACTTCAGCAGTTAAGTTCATCATACAGGCCATCTGGGTGCCTCAGTTGGTTAAGTGTCCAACTTTGGTTCAGGTCACGATCTCATGGTTCATGGGTTCGAGCCCCACGTCGGGCTCTGTGCTGACAGCTCAGAGCCTGGAGCCTGCTTCAGATTCTGTGTCTCCCTGTCTCTCTGCCCCTCCCCTGCTCACACTCTCTCTCTTTCAAAAATTAATAAACATTAAAAAAATTTAAGTTTATCATATGAAGTAGAAAACACAAAAACATAAGAAAGATATAACATGGCTGCCATACTAAAAATACATCATGTTCACCTTATGGTCCAGCAATTCCAGTCCTTGGTATTCACCCAAAGGAATTGAAAACTTATGTCCACACAAAAACCTACATGTGGGTACTTACTAAAATTTTGGGGAGGCACCTGAGTGGCTCAGTCGGTTAAGCGTCTGACTCTTGGTTTTGGCTCAGGTCATGATCTCATGGTTTTCATGGGTTCAAGCCCCGTGTGGCACTCTGAATTGGCAGGGCAGAGTCTGCTTGGAATTCTCTCTCTCTCTCCCTCTCTTTGCCCTTCCCCTGCTTGCACTGCTTTAAAAAAAACTCTCTCAAAATAAATAAACTTAAAACATTTTAAACTAAAAAAATATTTTATCCTTTTAAGTTTATTTATTTATTTTGAGAGAGAGAAAGCACAAGTCAGGGAGGAGCAGAGAGAGCAGGAGAGAGAGAATCCCAAGCAGGATGCGTGCTCTCAGCACAGAGCCCGAGGCTGGGCTCAAACCCATGAACCATGAGATTATGACCCGAGCCAAAGTTGGATGCTAAACTGACTGAGCCACCCAGGGGTCCCCATGTGGGTGCTTATTGAAGCCATACTGATGATCGTCAAAACTTAGAAGCAACCAAGATATCCTTAGTGGGCAGATGGATAAAGTGTGGAACATTCAGATGATGGAATATCACTCAGTGCTCAATGAAATAAACTACTGAGCCATAACAAGGCACAGAGGAAACTTAAATGCATACTACTAAGTGAATGAAGCCAACCTGAAAAGGCTACTTATGGTATTATTCCAACTAATGTTTCTCAAAATGACAAAACCATGGAGAATCAGTGGTCGGTGGTGAGGGAGGGAATGGATAGGCAGAGAGAGGATTTTTAGGGCAGGGAAATTATTCTGTGTGATACTACAATGGTGGATACATGTCAGTATACTTTTCTCAGAACTCAAAGAATGTGCAACATTAAGAGTAAGCCCCAAGGTGGACTTTGGTGATGATGATGTATCAGTATAGGTTCACTGATGATGATGAATGTACCTCTCTGGCATGGGATATTGATGGTAGGGTAAGCTGTGTTTATATGGCAACAGGAAGAATATGGTGTTTCTCTATATCTTCCTCCCATTTTGCTGGGAACCTAAACTCTTCTAAAACAATGAAGCCCATTTATTAAAAAAACAGCATAATAAAAGAATGCCAATCAATCCTTCAGACCAGATGATTTCAAATAATGAATGCCTCTTCCTTCCAATTCACTACGTTAAGCAAAGGAGGTAATGCACATCAAATCCCAGACTTCAAAACCATCCCATAATGCATTTACATTCCAAAGCCGTACGTATACTCACACACAGACATACACATCCTTGTAGGTACATACATATACACATATGTATCACTTTGCAAGAATTTGTTTATCTATATGTGGAGTTTTTACAAGCTCATCGATCTGAAGAATGAATGCGTACTAGCAATGTGATCAGAGATGTGCTGGTCAGATGACGTGTATAAAACACTATCTTAGACAGTGGAAATAGAAATAGATATAAGAGAAAGCCTTGCTTTCAGGAATCTCCAAATCTGGTTGGAGAAACTACATAAGGGGGAGGATTTAAGTGGGCAGTGGGAACCAGCTACAGCAGTCATAGGAAAGGGTGACGTACCCTCACGTGCTCCAGAGCCACCATTTCAGAAGACTTGGAGAGGATGGTGTTTACATGATTAAAAAGTGATGCATTTTAGCAATCCTTTTCTCTGTCTAGGGATTCACCTCCCCTACAGGGTGATACAATCTCATTTCGATCTTGTTTTCCATACAGCTTGCCATTCCATTATCATATTACTTAGAGTGTATCAGTCGCTTTGTTCGTACTGCCTGCACCTCATTTGTAAATGACATTGTCAAGACTATGATTGCAGCTGTTTGCAGAACGTCGGAAAGCTGTCAAACCCAGCGGAGTCAAACTGTTTGCAGCCAACAGCAAATGAAACGTACTCATAAATGATTAAAGGCACTTCATAAGTGATCCTTACCAAGGAAATGGAAATGTTGTCAGACAGAGTCATCTGTTTTCTGCACCTGGGATCAAGCCAAAGACAGTTGCTGCTAATAACCAGGGAGGGGAATGCTTGGCTCTCGAAAGGACAGGGAAGCTCTGGAGGAAGAACCTTTCAATTTTAACATACATTCATTTTTGAGAGAGAAACAGAGCATGAGCAGGGGAGGGGAAGAGAGAGAGGGAGACACAGAATCCAAAGCAGGCTCCAGGCTCTGAGCTGTCAGCCCAGAGCCCGACGCAGGGCTCGAACTCATGGGCTGTGAGATCATGACCTGAACCGAAGTCAGTGCTCAACCCACTGAGCCACCCAGGGGCCCCAGAACCTTTCAATTTAAAGGCAGCATGGTTGCATTAGCTGGGGTTACTCCTTTTTTTTTTTTTTTTCTTTCCTGAGAGAGAAACAGAGAAAGAGAGAGAGAGAGAATGCAGGGGAGGAGCAGAGCAAGACACAGAGAGAGAATCCCAAGCAAGCTCCACACCCAGCATGGAGCCCGACTCCAGGCTCGATCCCACGATGCTGGAATCGTGAGCTGTGCTGAAATCGAGAGTTAGACACTTAACCTATGGAACCAGGTGCCCCACTCCGTTGTTTTTTATACTCATTACATAAATTCTGTTTTCTTCATTTTGGTCACATCATAATAACTTTATTTTTTAAACATATTTAAAAAATTTTTTTGGGGGCGCCTGGGTGGGGCAGTCGGTTAAGCATCCGACTTCAGCCAGGTCACGATCTCGCGGTCCGTGAGTTCGAGCCCCGCGTCGGGCTCTGGGCTGATGGCTCAGAGCCTGGAGCCTGTTTCCGATTCTGTGTCTCCCTCTCTCTCTGCCCCTCCCCCATTCATGCTCTGTCTCTCTCTGTCCCAAAAATAAATAAACGTTGAAAAAAAAAAATT